>NW_023425404.1:107079746-107299746 GCF_014108245.1 Pipistrellus kuhlii | reverse complement strand
CAACAGAAAAGCTCCCAATCTCTTCTATAAAGCATTTTACAGTTCTCAGACTTTAAATTTATAAATTTAAAAAAGTTTAACTATATTTTAGTTATCATTTTAAAACTGCATTTTTATCTGCTTAGAAAATATCTGTGTCTATTGAAGCCTTGCCAGGAGAAATACTTTAAAAATAAAATTCTGTTAATAAAAGTGCAAATAAAAATATTGGGAAGCATCTTATACAGCAGTACGACAGGATGATCTCAGATTCAGAAAAGGTGCATGGAAAGGTAAAGTAAGGATGGATAACAAAGATATATGCAAGAGAGTGGCATGCAAAGTAAGCAGATTATGAAAAATGCTTAAAGAATAGAATGAACTCCTGATGTTTTTCAATAGTCATGTTTTAAGAAAAAAAAAAAAAAAAGGAATCTGCTCATTGCTCATTGCTTGGAGCAGATCGATATTGCTCTCTGAAGTAGGGAAATCAGTACTGCTCCATTCCCCTTTTGCTTTCAATTTCCTTTCAAGAACAATGTTCCTCAAACAGGAAACATTTTGCACAGTAGAGAGAGAATGGAAACCCACACAGCTAAAGAGCTAGTCAGAGATCACTTTGTCACTTAAAAGTAAATTCAGTCTCCAGATAGAGACAAATGATCTGCTAGAAGCTGAGTGTTCTTTACACGTGTGATTGGATACCCACTACTGCTAATCCCAAAGGAATGGCAGAAAAGAGGGGAGGTGTCAGCAAACTGAAAGTGGAACATGTTATTTTGATATTTGGAGGGCAAATAAAGATTTATTCTGGAGACCATAAACTAGTGAGTTTTACTGAAATTGCGGTGAGGAATTAGGAGACCATGTCATTTATTAGAAACAAGACGCATACAATTAACCTCATACCTTGTTCTGGAGGGAAGCAGGTGGTGTAACAATATAAGCCGAGGCCCTATAGGCAGAAGCCTGGGGTTTGACTCCTCACTTCGCCACTATTAAGTGAATGACTGTGGTTATGTCACACAATCTCTCAGCACTTCCATTTCTTTATATATATATACAACTGCTATATTCAACCCCAGGCTGATATTTAAGGAAGCACAATTTGATATGCAGGAAAACAATTTCACATCCTTATTTTACTTTCTCTTAAAATGCATAAAAAAGAATCCAATTCAGAATCTTCAGCTATTTTGTTCATATCCCATTTACTATTCTCAGTTTTTTCTCTCCCTTCCCCTCCAGAGGCTCATATGTGACAAATGCTGAAAGAGCTCTCTCACTTCACGGAGACCGGATAGATTTTCCTTCCTTTTCCAGTGCTCCCTTCCCCCTTCGACACACCCAGAATTCCATTTTTTATTAGTTTTGACTGACAACCGATTTCCCCAAGTATTTTCCTTTCGAAGCTTTTTAGGCTTTATCTTCTCCTATTAATACTCTGTCAATTCTCTGACTGATGTGGGAAGAGCCCTGGACCAGTCTGGCTGAGACAGCTCTCCTTAAGAGATACATGGGGTGGGAACAGATGGAGAATTGGGAAGGCAATTATGGGCTTCTGTTCTCAGCCTGGAGGATGGAAGGAGTCTGTGATCAATTTCATTCTTTCAGGGAGCCTTCATTGTGTGCCAGATATGTGCTTGTTCCTGGAGATACAACATGGACAAAAGCTCTGCCTTCTCTGGCGGATAAGTGGTGATAAGTAAGTAGTGTGGAAGAAATAGAAAGTCAATGCTGGTGCCGGGTGTGGGTCAGCTCTAGTTATAATAGATTGGGAGTAGGAAAAGTGTCGCTTTGACACTTGAGTTAACACCAGGAGGATGAGAAAGAAGGCAGAGGGAACAGTGGTTATATATACCCTGAGCTTGGTATGTTTGAGAAACAGAAACAGAGATGGCATAAAAATAGACATACAAGTCAATGGAACAGAATAGAGAGCCCGGAAATAGACCTACACCTTTATGATCAATTAATAGTTGACAAAGGACAAAATGGTGTAAACACAGTTCCTTCAATGAATTGTGTTGGGAAAATTGGATGGATACATGCAAAAAATAAAACTAGACCATCTTCTTACACCATATACAAGAATACTAGTAAGCTCAAAATGGGATAAAGACTTAAATGGAAGATTTAAAACCATGAAAACCTTAGAAGAAAACATAAGCAGTAAAATTTTGGACATTCCTTGTAGCAATATTTTTCTGATTCATTGCCTTAGGGAAGAGAAACAAAAGAAAAATAAATAAATGGTACTACATCAAATTACAAATTTTTTCACAGCAAAATAAACCATCAACAAAATGAAAAGAAAACCCACTGAATGGGAGAACATATTCACCAATGATGCACCTGATAAGTTAATATCTAACACTTATAACAAGTTTATAAAAAAAAATCCAATTTAAAAATGGGAAAAATACCTCAATAGTCACTTTTCCAAAGAGGACATGCAGATGGCCAATAGACATATGAAAAGATGCTCAACATCACTAATTATCAGAGAAATGCAATTAAAACCACAAAGAGTTATCACCTCACACCTGTCAGAATGACTGTCATCAACAAATCAACAAACAACAAGTGCTGGTGAAGATTTGGAGAAAGGGGAACTCCCATTCACTGCTGGTGGGAATGCAGATTGGTGCAGCCACTGTGGAAAACAATATGTAGTTTCCTAAAAAAATTCAAAATGAGACTTCCGTTTGACTCTGATTTCATTTCCAGTAATATATCCTAAGAAACTTGATACACCAATAAGAAAGAATATATGCATCCCTATATTCATTGTGGCATTATTTACAATAGACAAGATTTGGAAGAGTCCCAAATGCCCATCAGTAAAGAGGGGATAAAAACTGATGGTATACTTACACAATGGAACATTCCTCAGCCATAAAAAAAGGGGAAATCTTACTTTTTTCAACAGCATGGATGGACCTGGAAATTATTATGCTAAGTGAAATCAGCCAGTCAGAAGAAGATAAATACCATATGAACTCACTTATATATGGAATCTAATGAACAAAATAAAGTAATAAAAAATAGAGACTCATAGATACAGAGTACAGACTAACAGGTGTCAGTGGGGAAGGGGTTTGGGGGCTGGGTGAAATGTGAAGGATTTAAGAAAAAAAAACAAAAAACAAACAACAACCAAAAACCAACAACAAAACTCATAGACAAAGACAACAGTGTGGTGATTACTTAAGAGAAAGGAGTTAGGGGAGGTGGAAGAGAATAATGGTGATGTGAGAACACTTGACTTGGAATGGAGAACACACAATACAATACAGAGATGATGTATTATAGAATTGTGCACTTGAAATCTATCTAATTTTATTAACCAACTAGTGACCCAGTGCACAGATTCGTGTAAACTTAAAGGTAATTAGAAGGACACACCCCAGAATCGGGCTCCTTCCTCTCTGGTTCCAGGGTGCATCATCCAAGAACCGCTGCTCTCAAGTCACTGCAGCTTGGCACTGCCCCCTGGTGGTCAGTGTGCATCATATTACCGGTCATATGTTTTCTTAGCCATATATATATATATATATATATATATATATATATATATATATGTATGTTAGGGGCCGGTGCACAAAATTCGTGCAATGGAAGGGGTCCTTCAGCCCAGCCTGCCCCCTCTCACATACTGGGAGCCCTCAGAGGATGTCCTATAGATGGCTTAGGCCCACTCCCCATTGGGAGTGGACCTAAGCCACAGTCTGGCCTCCCTTTACTTGAGGCGACTGGGCTGGGCTGATCAGGGGAAGGCACCAGCCCCATCATCCCACTGCTGCAGCCACTGCCAGTCACCGCAGCCACCAAGGTGTTTTCATCAACACAGACTCTAGTCCCTTTACCATGAAAAAATGACAACTTTCTTTAGGCATTTTCAGGATGTATCTTTAATAGGATATGACATTTCTTTATTTTTCTTTTTATCCTCACCTGAGGATATGTTTCCATTGATATTTTCCCCTTCCCTCCAATCCCAAACTCAGCCCCTTTCCCAAGCCAAAAGTCTCCGCCCCAGGTTTAGGCTTGGGAAGGGGTTCCCCCGCCCCTCTGATTGCAGGCTTGGCCCCTTCCCAAGCCTAAAGCCTTTGCCTGATGGCCGGCTGGTAGTGACGTGGGTGCTGAGGAGGTTTCCTGGACCCAGGTATGTATGCAAATTAACCGCCATCTCTATTGGATTAATTTGCACAATCTCTCTGATTGGCTGTGGGCACAGCAAAGGTATGATCAAATTACATGTTTTTCTATTAGGTAAGAACGAATATATATATATATATATATATATATATATATATATATATATATATCACCCCAATAAATTTACAAAAAAAAAAAAAAAAAAAAGAATGAAACAGAGAAAGAAGAATGCTAAGAGAGATCTGAGAAGTCAGATAATGTTGTGGGACATAGGCCTTGGTGATGATTTTGAGTTTCTTTCCAATAGTTAGTGAAATAACTGAAAGGTTTTGAGCAAAGGCATGCCAAAACATGAGTTAAATTTTTAAAAGATTCCTGTAGTATCTGCATAGAGAATGGATGGCTGTGGGGTGAGAATGGAAGCAGAACAACTCATTAGGAGGCCAGTTTAGGCATGAAATGATGTCCTTGGATTGGTGGGATAGAAGTAGAGACAAAGAAGTAAATGGATTTGAGGAAGAATTGCCAAACGGCTGGATGTAGGAGAATAAGGAAAAGGAGAAAAATCAAGGATGATACATTTTTGGCTTGAGCAGTTCATTGTCATCTAATGTATGTATAAAGGTAAGTACTGGCATCCTGAATAAGACAAGGAAGGGCCTTTCTGAGCTTTAACTCTAACAGCTTGTAGTTTCTGCCCTGGGTCTCGAATTTGCCAGGCATGGGCAAGAGAGAGAGAGAGAGAGAGAGAGAGAGAGAGAGAGAGAGAGAGAGAGAGAGAGAGAGAGAGAGAGAGAGAGAGAGAAGCAAGAGAACCAAAAATAATTTTGAAGATATGAATTGGAAAAGAGAGAAATGAAGATATAAGATGTGTATTGGAGGGAGTCTCAATGAGATTAAAGAATTATTGCATTGAGTATCCTAATACATAAAGAGCCAGGGGCTGTTACGATCGAAGCAACCGGGCGGACAACCGAACAGCAGACTGTGTGGGGCAACCAGGCCAGCAGGGGGGTTATAAGGGACCACCAAACAACTGAACAGCAGGCTGCATGGGGTGACCAGGCTGGCAGGGGGGAGCAGTAAGGGGTGACTAAGCCAGCACAGGGAACAGTAAGGGGTTGAGCATGCCAGCAGGGGGGCAGTTTGGGGCGATCAGGCCAGCAGGTAGAGGTGGTTAGGGGTGATCAGGCTGGCAGGGGGAGGGGTAGCAATTAGGGGTGGTCAGGCAGGCATGCAGGTGAGCAGTTAGGAGCCAGCAGTCCCAGATTGTGAGAGGGATGTCCGACTGCCGGTTTAGGCCCAGTCCCCGGGATTGGGCCTAAACTGGAAGTCGGATATCTCCAAGGGGTCCTGGATTGGAGAGGATGCAGGCTGGGCTGAAGGGACCCTCTCCTGTGCATGGAAACTGGATAAATAATTTTTTTTTTCTGGATGCCATCAATGACTAGATAGAAAGGTATTAGGAGCCATAATTCTTATTTTAGGAATCTTAAGTAAAAAGTTACAGGAATTTTAAAGAAATATATTCAATCTGCAATTTTCATATCCAGAATTGCTCAGGAAGAAAGAGAATGAGATAAGACTTGTAAATTCCAAATTACATGCAATTGTATATAATAAAGAGATTTAAAACGTTGAAAAATAGACATTATTACTGGGAAAGAAATAGAATTGTTGAGGAAAAAAAAGATAATAAGTAGTTGAATTAGACAGAAGCATTCATTGCCTAAGGAAAAAGCCACAGTGGTAACAAAAATAATCATTCTAAATGTTATATTTCTTGAATTAAAAATGCATTTAATTTTTGATAGAATGGAAAAGAGAGGTGTATTACATAACAATCTGTTTGCACTGTGTGTGGCTTTATCTCAGCTTCTCCTTGCTTCCCTATATTAATATGCCCTTAACATTGATGACAGATCCATTCCTGTGAAGCTCTTGTAGACAAAGTGCCTGAAGGAAAATGCGAGTTTAGACTGATGGAGGATGCCCTGATGCTGCCTTGGTGATGTACTAACTTTTCTGAGCCAGTTAAGAGGGGCTGGCTTGGCTGATGATGGGTTGATGGGATGGCATGAATTGGGAAGGCCCAATTGGGAGGCCAGAGCTGGGGCTTAGGGGGAACATGAGTCCTCCAGGGCAACAGGAGCTAAATACTGGGGGTGAGGGTGGTCACAGTTCTTGCTAATTATGGCAAAGAGAGATACCCAAAATGAAAACCAGGAAAGGCAAATCCATCCGGTTGGATAGGATGGGAAGCTGAGATCTGAGTAGTCACGAGTATAGATTGGGGAGGTGAAGGGGCCAGAGATTCACAGTGATTGCAGTTCTTGCACTAGACCAGAGGGTGGCACCTCTCTTTGGTTCTGCTTAAAGGCAGCAGGGTTGGGTGTGAGGGTGGAACAAGCATTCCTTAAAAGCATTTTTAAATTACTAATAATGTTCATTGTGAATTGCCATACATTACAAACCCATTACCACATGTGATCCTACTCACAAAGACTAGTTTTTCAGATGCATAGGAAATGGGCTAGGAATTAAAGAGCAAGAAGGGATAGCCTCCGAGGGGAAAGGTGCTTTAGGGAGTCTGGGGTGTCCTGGGAAAGAGGTTCTGTTGCAAATGGAGACAGAGCCAAATAGAATGGAAGACAGCAAAGCAAAAAGAAAACCCTTTGCCTCAATCTCCCTCCCCCCTCTTCCCTCCAAAATAAAAATCTATAACTGGACATAGTAGCTCTGATTTAATTAGATTCAAATTATCTCAACATTTAAGTGAAATAATAGGACATTTTTTTCACCTGGAAAATTGTGGATACTCACATATAAGATTAATACACTTTAATGTAATCAAGAGCTCAATTTTGTTGAGTAGGTTTATTGCTCCTGTGTAAAATGAGACTTGATTGACTGACTGCACTGTTCAGAATTCAACACCACATGGAAGTAACTGGATTTCTTCTCTTCTAAGAGTTTCCTGTTGAATTTCATCTGTAATTATATTGTTCCATTTTGTGATGGATAGGTCTCTTAGGGCACTTTCATAACCCTTCCTAATTACAGTTTACCTACAAACAAAGTAAATTTTGTCACCCAGTTCTCTTTTCATTCAATATTAGTAAGAATATTTGGATAACAGCTTATTAAATATGGTGAAATCGAAATTAAATAGGATGAACAGAAACTGGTTCTTCTGGTTAATTGAATCTTATAATTAGCTGGGAATTGATCACAAGATGACTCTTTTGGTTCTAATTCTCCATTTGTTTCCCCCCTGAAGTTTAGCTTTCTTTTCTATCCTATCAACTCCAGAATCTATATATATTTCCCTGGATGAGGTATCATCTTAAAATAACTGGGGTTCACTCTTTTATTCATTCCTCCATTTAAAAACATTTTGTTAGGAGGCTACTAATAGATGAGAAAGATGTAGTCATGTTACAGACAGACATGGAAATAGTGTGACATGGATTTATGGGCAAATTCTAGAAGTTGCTTTTGAACAAATTCTAGTTCACAGTTATAAGACATGGGTCATAGGGAAAAAAAATCTTGATCGAAAAGGGAGATTCTTGTGTGCTGCTTGTTAACTAAATGGTAGTTTCTATCTTATTTCAGAATTAGGAAAATCATTATTATTATGTGACAGGGTCTTTTACCTCTTTTCATATTTATAAAGTTGCCACAGTAAGATGAGATGGTCCACTTGTTATTTTTATTCTATTATTACATATTTTCTTGTTATTTTGTTTCATATCTAAGAAGTCTCCAACTGTTTGGATATGATTTCGTCAAGATTTTTGCACTGCTTTTCACTCTGATAACTGCTCACCTGAGTTTCACAACTAAACCCAAACAAGCCCTTGTAAGACATGCAAACATCTACCAGTTTTGAATGTTAGGTTGGTAAATTAGGATTTTGCTCACTGCTCACCGGTTATGAGTTTCTGCAATGCTTATGTTTTTGTAGTGTATAATTTCCCTGGAGCCTCCATATTGATTAAGTGGCTTCTCCATGTTGGCACCCAGTGTTGGACCAGTTCTCATTGCTTCATTTTTCCTCACCCTGATGATCAAAAACCACTGTACTACCCTATAACTTTGATTGCTCATTTTTTAAAAGAGAAGATTCCATAAGATTATCAATCTGAGGTCCCTAGTTTTGAACATAATGCTTTCTTGAAACTGACTATGAAATATGAATATATCGATAGAAAAATGAACTATTAACTTACAGGTTATAAGAGAGTTTCCACTCACTCTTTGATGACTAAACTTATTTTATAACTTTTGTTATAGCTCAAAATATTTAAGCATTTTATTTTTTTTAATTTTTAAAAAAATATATATTTTATTGATTTTATACAGAGAGGAAGGGAGAAAGATAGAGAGTTAGAAACATCAATGAGAGAGAGTCATCGATCAGCTGCCTCTTGCACACCCCCTACTGGGGATATGCCCGCAACCAAGGTACATGCCCTTGACCGGAATCGAACCCGGGACCCTTCAGTCCTCAGGCCGATGCTCTATCCATTGAGCCAAACCGGTCCCAGCATATTTAAGCATTTTAAAACTCTTAAGTGTATCCAGTGATTATATGGCTATCTCAAAAACTATCATAAAGTAACATGAAATACAGATAAAAGTTATTTTCTCATTAAAGTTCTTATCCCAGAATTCATTTCTTCAAGTTTTATTGAAGAAATATTGAGTTGACAGAGAAATTTATTCACTTTTTAGTTGGGATGGAGAACTTTTTTATTGGCATTACATAGCTAATGTGAATTATAGTTATGAATTATAACTGACATTTCCAACTCAACACCCATTGGCCTTTTTGTTGAAAAGGCTGGCATCCTTCAACTATTATCCATTAAAGTACATAGAACTTACAGTAAAAAGAATGATATAAATGACATTTTTTTCATTCCACCATCTTCTCTTCTGGAAGAGAAGATGGTGGAATGAACTTTAAATTGTTATAAATAGCCCTAGCCCAGTGGTTCTCAACCTTTCTAATGCTGTGACCCTTTAATACAGTTCCTCATGTTGTGGTGACCACAACCATAAAATTATTTTCATTGGAGATTGTTAGAAATGCAGAATATCAGGCCCCACCCAGATCTCCTAAACCAGAGTCTGCATGTTAGTAAATTTCCCAGGTGGTTCATGGGTGCATTGCCGTTTGAGAAGCAGTGATTCAAGTGACCTGCCATGACATTGAGGGCTCTGTGGTCCAATCACTGTGCTGTGCATTTTCATACATTATTTCTTATAAACTGCACCACATCTAGCTCAGAGATGGTATTACATCCATTTTGGGAATGAAACTGAAAGCCTAGAGGAGTTCCCTCACCTCCTTGGAGCTAAGCATCTTGTGTGTAGCAGACCAGGGATCTGAACTCTGTTCAGGTTGCCACCCAAGTTTATCTTCTTGATCAGGGTAATGTGTTTATTCAACTGGGAAGTGTTTTCAGCACTCTGATCCAGAGTGTTAAAATATAATTTTAATGAAATCATGTCTCTCACACAGATGTGAAAATGAACACTTTTTAAAGATTTTATTTAGCTCTTCTGTGATAAAACGGGTAAGGTGTTGTAACCAGATCAAAGGCACAGACGCATTTATAAGTCAGGGATCTTGGGATGAATTTGCAAATGGAGGCAAAATAATTTTTCCACCGTGGGGGAGAGTTGTCTTTCCACTGGACATAACTTATTTGCATGCCTATAGATGAGAATTATTTTGCATTGCTGTCAGCTAGCTACAATTTGTAGAGTTGCAAAATAGCTCTGTTAAAAAATTATTCATGACACTTGATAAAATGGTAAGACAGACTCTGTTCAGTTCTGCTGTGATAGGTGTAAGGATCATTGCTGTGGTGCAGTGGGGGACAGAGATTGAGCTCTACTCTAAATTCAACAAGGAAATGTGGGAATGTATAGCAAAGGAGCAGGCCAGGGGTCAGTGCATAGTCTTAAACAAGATTCAGCTGAGTAAATTTTAAAGCTCGTATTAGCTTTGAATTATTCAGTGGTTCATGAATTGGGAAGCATCCTATCTAGCAAACAGAAAAGAGTTTCAAAGAGCTATGGAAAAGGAAAGGCTTTTAAAAGCAGAAAGGGAATGGGATAAGGAAGTTTTTAAATGAAGAGTGCAAAAGGTAGATTATGGTTAGGTTACATTCCTATATGGGATGGAAGGGGTTTATAAGGCCAGTTACTTCACTGGTGCTGACTGGTTAAACTAGGTTAGAGGCTAAGACTGCAATTAGGTTAAGTATTAAGTCTTGGTTTGCTGATGTGGTACTTAATACAAGTGACTCCATTTTGGGCCTCCTACTTGGTTTTTGTTGTTGTTGTTTGTTTTGGTTGTTGTTGTTACTGTTGTTTTTAACAATGGAAAATTACTAAGAGGAAACAGCAAGGGTAAGAAGTGATTCAACTAATCTGGCCTGACAGGATTCTTGCTGATGGCAGGCCAGGGTGATTGGATATCACCTGAGGATGCTGAGAGAGGAGGAATTCTGTCAGATATTGAGGGCGATCACATGTAGAGGATGAGGAATTATGGCTAAACGGACTTTGCAAGCTTCTTGCTAAAATTGGGTTCTGAAAGCCATGCCCAAGGACCGGGCCTTGTTGAAAAAGAGCTCAGAGGATCCTCAGGAGAGCTTAGTCAAGGAGAGAAACATTGTCAGCAAACATGGACTCATAGTCAGTTAACCTAAAGGGGAACAGGGAGCATACTGCAGACCATGAATAGCTCTCCATTGAGGGATGACGTTTCCCCTACAAGGGGAGGTAGAATAGCACAGTGTTAAGACCAGAGAACCGTGGTGTCTAGGTTCAAAACTCCACTCCAGTTCTAACTAGTAGAGTAGGGTTAGGCAGGTTCTTTATTCTTATAGTGTCTTATTTTCCTCATCAGTAAAACACACAATGCCTACCTTGTCTATTCATTGAGAGGTATTAATGAGATGACAGCTGTGTAAGGTGTTTCAAACAGTACCAGACAGCTAAGGACCACCCAATAGATGTTTTGATTGTTATCTTCATCCTTAACCAGGAGGTATATGATAATTTTGCATCAAGATATATGGACATTGGTATTAAAAAATACTCAGTTTATTCAAGGTTTTCAAATTCAGAGCACCTTAAAGAGAGCACAGAACAATCTTGGCTGTGTAGAGTAAGAAAGTATTGTTGGAGGTGGGTTAGAAAAGACTTAGAAAGCTGCACTGCAGATGAATTCTACCCTGACTCTGCACTACACTGAGCTTTTCTCTAGCCCCAAAGGTCTCACACTGAAGGACCAGTGAAATGAGACACCAGCGCCCAATGATTGCCATTTGTTTTCTTCCCCATCAGTTCCTTTAAACATTTTATCCCTACTTTGCCAAAGGCTCATTTTCTATTTAGTATCCTGCTCTTGTCCACCTGGATTAAAATTTTTAATAAATCTCTATATCAGAATTCAACCTTCTCAAGTAAGTTAATGCTTCTGGTTTGCTCTAAAAGACTCATGTGAAGCCAGGCCCACTTGTTCCTCTTGAGGCAAGCAGTGGAGTGGAGGGGGCTGAAATTCAGAGGAAGTGAGGGTCTGTCAGGCTCATTGCTGTGGATTCTTCCTTTAACATTATAGTGATGGGCAGTGATACTGTTAACAGGTTTGGGAAATGTACTTCAATGGATAACTATTCTTCAATCACACACCCCTGAGTTACCTAGTTCTAACCCTTGGGGAACAATTTTACAACACTGTAAGTTATAGTTAACGCAGAGCAATGCAAAAACAATTCTTGTCTATACATATGCAAATTACATCCTATTTGGTGGAGCTACAATTGACTTCTGCGCAGCACCGCGCATCCCCCCCCTCGCTCCCCTCCCCACCCCCTGCAGTTCTACTGCCATGTGCACATTCACCTGTTTTATAAATGTATCTGTGTGTCTGTGTTTAGGCTTCTCCTGCTTTCCTCATTATGTACAGAGTATACTCTTCTGTAATTTGATTTATATATTTTTAGGGTATTTGTGATTTTACATTTTTTAGAGTATTTATGATTTTACATTTTTAGGGTATTTATGGTTTTACATTTTTGAAAACTATCTTTAAACAATGGTAGGGGGGCTGGAATACATTATGGAAATTAATTTAATAGTAGAGAGCTAGCTAATTATTCTTTGTCAAGGGCAACTAAAGGCAGGTAAAAGTTAAGAGAAAGCCAATTGCAAATTTTTTTTGCAAGTTCTGTAGGCTTCAGTGTTCCTGAATAAAAGGTGAAGTTTATGTAGTCATTTAAAAAGCAGTTTCTATATTTTGAATTAAATGAGATCTAACAAAACACAGATTCATGGTTTCTTGAGATTAATCTGATTGTGGAAAATAGCCAGCACTCATTCTGCAAACGCATCACGGTAGGTGTGTGTTAACCTGACTGTCCTCTTCATCAGGCTCCTTGTTTCATGGCAGAAGGGACGCTGTCTTGTTCACTGTCCTATTTCCAGCAGCCACAACTCTCAGTGGCACCTCGTATGAGTTCCAGTGATACCTGATGAATGACTGAACAAAGACACAGGCCAGGGTCTGCCCATCTCTGTAGGCACCAAGACTTGGTTCTGTAGTTCCTGTGTTCGGTTGGTATGTCAAAGGTAGATTAACCAAACTCATAGGCAGGCAATTTGTCAACCAAAGTACCAGTCAATTAGAGAGAGTAATCAGACTACACAGTGGGCTGGATGCATCCTGTTCTCTCTCAGGGAAACTACATGGGCATGTTGTAGCCAGCAGTTTGCATGATGAACTCGAAGTCAGAACACAAGTGGCCACTATGGCCTCTGTGCCAGAGGCAGGCCAGCCTGTTGCACTGCTTTACGGGGGCATTTCTGCTGGTGGTCAGTGAAGGAGAAGGAGCAGGAGAAGTGAACGAGAGAACTCTAATTCTTTGGGCTTTCCATTTTAGGTTGCATTTCCCATCTGTAAAGAAATTCTTTCTTCAGAGAAAATAACATTACTTTGGTTTTAAGCTTTTTATTGAGATTCACAATCTAGTTTTGCCCCCTTTATGGTTACTGTAGGTAGGATTTGGATGTTCTTGAAACTTCTTAGTTGCCTACAGGCAGATTTTTTTTTTTTTTTTTTTTTTTTTGAGGGATGTTTCTCTGGTCCAGAGGCCTGATTGCACTAATTACAAGTAATACTCAGAAGGTGAGGCAAACTCTATTTCAGAGATCCTTGAGGATGCCCAGTAAGTATCAATAACATTGTTTTGTAGGGGTCAAATCACTTGTTTGCTTGTTTTCGAGATATTCTTTGCATTATCAGAATCTTAATTTTTATTCTTTTTCCAGGAGTCTCTTAGCTTCTTGCTATTTTGTGAAATCTTGCCAACGGTGGCTCTGTAAACCAATCACTTTCAACTCAGAACTGACCTATAAAGAGAGAATTGCTAAAAAGCAGATCAACCACACAGATGATGATAGAAGAAATGCTTGTTTTTGAGTATATTTTCCCTCCAATCTCATTAAAGATTTCTAGAAGTGATGAAAATGTGCCCGAAGGCTTGGTTGCCTAAACAAATAAATTCTATAATTAAATAATGAAAGCAGTCAGAATCCATAACATGACTTGCAAGGAATGGAGAAAGAGGAATTTGTATCATTTAATGTTTATCAAACAGTCAATAAGAGATGAGTCGTGGTCAGGGGCTCTGTATGTCAAACTAAGGAGTGTGGAGCATGTCCTGAAGCTGATGGGGGCCATGGAAGGTCTTAGAGCAGGGACACGACATGGTCAAATGCACATGAGGCCATTCATCTCAGGGACAGTGAGGATGGAGCAGAAGGGAAAAGAGGCTGGTTGAGATGTTTGGGGAAACAAGCAGTTGTAAAGACAAGAGGCCTGGAGAAAGTCCTGGGAAATACTGTAACCAAATACCAACCACTTGCTTTAAAGTAACAGGCAGAAAAAGGAGAACCATGGAGACACCAACACTTACAGATTGATCTAAGAAAGAACCTACAAAAGGATCCCAATCAGCAGTCAGAGGTAGAAAAACAGAAAGGACTGCGATGGGAACAGTGCAGAGTGAGCGGTCAGTGGTTCCAGTCCTTCCGGGGGGTGAAGGAAGAGGACTGCAATGCGCCTTGAATTTGGAGATTTTTTCCAAGAATAGTTTCCTGGATTTGTAGGTAAAGGAAAGGGTCAGAAGTGGGTTGCAGTTTGAAGGAGGAGCAAGGCGTTAGGTAGGAGAGACTAGTAGAATGAGTTGTTTGGCTTTTTTTTTTTTTTTTACATTGAGATGGTAGAGGATGAGCGTGAGAAGGAGGAGACAGTGGACGGGAAAGGCTAAAGATCCAGTAAAGAGAAAAATGAAAGGATGGGCCTGGATCTTAGAGGAGACAGGGAGGGATATGATGGCAGGTGGCTTGTCCCTCTGTAAGAGGAGAGACACTATTCTCTCTGAGATAGAAGGTGAGGATGGCTTATGGCTAAACATCAATTCATACCAGGCAGCGTCATTTTTTCCTGAACTAGGATTAAATAAGTTAGGAAGACACAGAATGGCGAAGACAGCAAAACAGTGAATGTGGAAAGTAGCTGTTAAAGGAAGTGGAGGGAGGAGGTGGCTGGCAATAAGTAATAGAATTGTTAAGGTGAACAAAAGGCCAAGCAAAATTGACACCATGAGTTTATCAAAGCCCCACCTACTGTGTGATTTCTCTCCCCAGCAGTCCTGAGGGCTTAACTATAGGAATGTATTATTTCAGGAGTTCTACTACTCTCTTATCACTGATTTGCCAGGCAAGTGTGATAAAATATCAAGGGAACTGGGAATTGAGTGCAGGCAAGATGCTACAAATGCTACACACGAGCAGACAAGCAATCTTACATAGTGACAAATAGGCAGAGATTGTGGTCTTTTAATGGCGCGATTAGATAGGCATCGGCGGGGCAGTGGGAGCCTTCTCAGCATCTGGTGTGGGAGACTTCAAGGGCTAACTTGGTCCACCGAGGTCTAGGGGAGCTCCAGGGGGGTGGCCACTGTTCCTTCCATGACTTGTGTTGGGATCACTGTCCATCGTCTAGTTTGTCAGATCACATGCGGACTGATTCTTTTTGTCTTCGCTAACGCATTCTGGTAAGATGTTGTTACAAGGGGTTTTCATCAGAAAATTGAAATTTTGAAAGGAACAGAGCGGACAGAAACATAATTGTCACTTTGAACCCGCAGAAGTCTGGCCCTAGGGCTTTTGGTTCTCACAGCTTGTCTGGCAGCCCTCATGACTCCTGTGTGCTTTCTCTCCCCAGACCCAAGTGCTCAGACCACCAACTTCAGTTAGTTTTAGGGGGTCCAGTTTATAGACTTCTTCTACCTGAATGTGAGTTCCTGGCACAGGCTATGCTGTGCTCCACATCTGTAGCGTCCTGTGCCATCGCATGTTCTTCCTGACGCCCAGTCCTTGTGGAGGGGACTTTCCAGCCGGACCCCCCATGAGCCCTCCTGGGGTCATAAGTCAGCTCACACTCATTTTGTACAGTTTCTTCTTCCACCAGGTCGCCTCTGACTCCAGGTAGTGGGCATTCCTACTCTCATCTCAATCAGGTTCTCTCTGTCGTCTTTGACTTACCTGAGAGACGTTCCCACATTAGAAGTGAAGGGGGACTCAGTCTAATGTCTTCGTATGCAGTGGGTGCCAACTGCACAGCTCATGTCTTCTCTTAACTCGGAACTGAGGAGATTTCTTCTTTTCCTTTTCCAAGAGCAAGTACCTCCCTCTTGGCTCTCCCCGTGAACTCAGATTCAAGAAACATCTGGTTCTCACTGTGTCCACTTAGCAGAGAGGAGAGACTCTCCAGGCTAATTGGGTGACCTAGCCCTCTCCCAGGAAGACCTCGCGCCTCCCCCTTCTCCAGGGATCCCTGACATCCCTGCAGAGTCAGGTCCTCAGGCATTTTAAAACATGGCAGTTATGCTATTGATTTGTGTTTCAAACACTGTTGAAAACAACATGAACTGGGGGATCTACCTAAGGTCAGTGAGAAGGGCTATATTGGTCAGGTGCCTAATGCAGACAAACATTTGAAGTTTATGTATTAGCGTGTGAATGCTTATATATTTCCTAGATAGGTTTTTTTTTTAATTAAAAAAATTATCGGGATGATATTAGTCAACATGAACATATAGGTTTCATGTGTGGATTATTATTATTAACAAAATCTGTATTCAGGACCACGGGCTCACCACCCAAAGTCAAATCTTCTCCTGTCACCTCCTATTAGGACCCCTTTCTTCCCCCACCCCTCTCCTTCTAGCAGCCACGACACTGATGTTTGTGTACATGAGTTTCAGTTTTACATTCCACATCTGAGTGAAATCATATAGTTCTTAGCTTTCTCTGTTTGACTTATTTCACTAAAACAACCAGGCAGCCAACCAGATGGAAGATGATATTTGCAAACAGTAGCTCTGACAAAAGTTTAATTTCCAAAATATGTAAAGATCTTGTAAAACTCAACACCAAACAAAACAACCCAATCAAAATGTGGGCAGAGGACCTGAAAATATATCTCTCCCAAGAAGACATGCACCAATAGATACATGAAAAGAAGTTCAACCTCACTGGCAATCGGGGAAATGCAAATTAAAACTACGAAGAGATGCCACCTCACATCTGTTAAAGTGGCCATCATCAACAAGACAAGCAACAACAGTGTCGGAGAGGTTGTGGAGAAAAGGGAGCCCTCATTCACTGCTGGTGGGAATGTAGACTGGTACCACCACTATGGGAAGCAGTTTGGCATTCCTCGAAACATTAACAATGGGGCTACCATAGGATTCTAGGAGGGTTTTAATGACAATAGGTGAAAAGGAAGAAAACTGTGAAGATTCTTTGAATGAAAAGGGGACAGGAGAGAAAGAGAAAAAAGAGAGAAACTCAATGGACTTCCTTTTCTGTTCCTTTCACTGGGGCATGACTGTCCATGGGTGGGAGCAGGTGCTGAGCCCTGTGGGAATAATGACCCATGTGATTTGAGGAAATAATACAATGATGTGTTTAGGAGAATAAGAACACAGCATTTATTCATTGACTTCTGTATGCCAGGTGTTTTAATTTTATAATTATTTTTAAAAATATATTTTATTGATTTTTTTTTTTTTTACAGAGAGGAAGGGAGAGGGATAGAGAATTAGAAACATCCATGAAAGAGAAACATCGATCAGCTGCCTCCTGCACACCCCCTACTGGGGATGTGCCTGCAACCAAGGTACATGCCCTCGACCAGAATCGATCCACAGACTAACACTTTCCACTGAGCCAAACTGGTTAGGGAGCCAGGTGTTTTTAAACACATCCTGTATAAACCCTAGTCTCATTCCATTTGGGTCTCTATAACAGAATACTATAGAAAGGGTGGTTTATAAAGAGCATATATTTATTTCTCACACTTCTGAAGGCTGAGAAATTGAAGATCCTGACACCTGCAGATCTGGGGTCTTGTGGTGAAATTCTGATTCCTCATCCATGGCCATCGTTTCACTGTCACCTCATAGGCAGGAGGGGGCAAGGACTCTCTCAGGCCGGTTTTCTGAGGGCACTAATCCCATTCAAGAGGGCTACCCTTTCATGAGCATTATCACCTCCCTGAGCTCCGTCTCTGAATTCCATAATCTTGGGAAATTTCAACAAGTGAATTTAGGGAGACAAACATTTCATCTATTGCACACCTATAACTACTTTATTGAGTAAATATTTTAAAAAGGAAACCCTTAGGTTCAAAGACCACAGTCAACGAGGGGAGCCCAGGTTCAAAAGCTGGTCCTAGTGACCCTTAAGATGCTGTTTCTTTTTCCTCTGATTTTATTCTCTCACTAGAGGCCTGGTGCATGAAATTTGTGCACGGGGCGGGAAGGTGTGTGTGTGTGTGTGTGTCCCTCAGCCCAACTGGCACCTTCTTCAATCTGGGATCCCTCACACAATCCAGGATTGCTGGGTCCCAACTGCTCACCTGCTTGATTGCCCTTAACTTCTTCTTCCTGCCAGCCTGATCACCCCCTAACCCACATGTGTCAAACACAATGCCCACGGGCCAAATCCGTCCTGCCAGGCCTTGCAATGTGGCCCGCACCGCGCTGTCATCACTGCACTCTGCTGCGTTTCCATCACAATGACAGTTTATGACTGTTCAGTAAACCATTCGGCCCGCGATTTAGGCTGGATTTTAGATTTTGGCCCCTTCTCTGATTGAGTTCGACAACCCCTACTAACCACTCTCCTGCCAGTCTGATCGATGCCTAACTGCTCCCCTGTCAGCCCAATTGCTCCTAACTGCCCTCCCCTGCTGGCCTGGTTTCCCCAAACTGCCCTCCCTGCTGGCCTGGTCACCGTTAACTCCCTCCCTTACCAGCCTGATCACCCCTTACTGCCCTCCTTTGCAGGCCTGATTCCTCCCAACTGCCCTCCCCTGCAGGCTGGTCCCCCCCAACTGCCCTCCCCTGCAGGCCTGGTCCCCCCCAACTGCCCTCTCCTGCTGTCCATCTTGTGTCCACATGGGGGCAGCCATTTTTGACCACATGGGGCAGCCATCTCGTGTGTTGGAGTGACAATTTGCATATTACCTCTTTATTATATAGGATAATTATATAGGATTGCTACTTTATGCCTGACACTTCACTTGCCTTCCATTCGTCGTGTGTGATTTAGTTGGGCAAAACTGTTTTGACTTTTTATTAACAAAGATACTCTCCAATTTAAGGAAAGTTTTATGACAGTAAATCCTAAGGGTGCTTGCTTGTTGCAGTTTTACAATTCAATATTGCAAAGCCATCATAATTCAAAGCACTGCTGGCTTGGTAATTCACTTCATTAATGGTGCTGCCAGAATAAAATACACAGCCAATTAAAAATAAACAAATGCTTGGAAAGTATGATTACACATTCAGGAAGCACAGAAGGTGAGGCATGTAGACAGAAGGAGGGAGATGAAGGAAGGCAGTGGGGGAGGGGAGAAAAATCATATCAGGATAAAGAAGGATTTTATGTGCCCATATGTACACTTTGCACAGTGTTTTGGAAAGGCATTTCTGAGAAATATTGGAGAATTAATTATGGAACTTTCTTGTTTATGTCTCTGCCCGTACACCTCCTGCTCCCTCACCTCCCTTATCCAATTTATTTTGAAGTCCTGTCAGTTTTATCTCCAGGATAGATCTTACATCTGGTAGCTGCTCTCAGGCTGCTGGGCAGGCTGGTGCCAAGGGCCACGTCTTTTTCTGGGCACTCAGGACGGGCGCTGTTTTCTGACTCCCATGTTGCGGTCAGGCTGGGGGAGTGACTAGTTCTGGCCGGGGTAGACCATTCAGACCTAGGGGAAGGCCGCCTCCAGCATCTTCTGCTGCAGCAGTGGTGGAAGCAGGCTGTTGAAATGAAGGTGCACAGCTGCCCTGGACTGCCGCCCAGTCACGCAGTGGGTATTTCATGAGCAAGTAACAAAGTTGTTTTGTCGTGTAAAACAACTATGAGTTGGGTGTTTTTTATGACATCATAGTCTCAGTGGCCATCATCTCTCTCCTAGAACCCTCCTAACTTTATCACATTTTCTGTATCTTACTTCCTCCCATTTCATTTTTCTCTGTAGTGAGCCTCTTAAAACATATGTTGGGTCACATCCCTCTCCTGCCCCAAACCTTGCATTGCTCCTTATGCAGATAAATGCACAACGTGGTTCACCAGGCCTGTGTGCTCTGGCCCCTACTTACTCCCAACACCCGTTAGCCTTTAGCTGTGAGACCCACCTGCCTTCTTCCAATTCCTCAAACATTCTGGGTTACTCCCCATTCTGGGGCCTCTGCACAGGGTTTTGCCTCAGCCTGAATGTCTCCCTCCCTGTCCCCCAAACACACACTCAGCCCAAAGTTCATCTAGTTCATTTGCATTATTCTTGAGATCATCACCTAAAGGATACCATCTCAGGGGCCCCTCAGTATGCAGGGGTCTCCCTCTTACTCTCCTCCAAGGCACCCACTGGTGTTTTAATGATCCTAATCACAGCTCATAATTCTATACTATATTCACTTTTTTTTTTATTTGTTTTTGTTTGAAGAATCTTTCTCCCTAACCAGAATGCAAGCCCCACTAGGGAAAGAGTCCATGATTGCTTTATCCACCATCACATCCTAAGCATCCTGTGCCTGGCCCGCAGCCCATATTAAGTTGTCTTCAGCAAATACCTTCAGGATGGTCAAATAAATGGGTTAACAGTAGTCAGAGTTGTATGAACAATTTGAAGGCCAAGGAAAATGATATGTTACACGGTTTTGAATATTTACTATTTAGGCATGGTGTCAAGTGCTTTAGATCCACTTCTATGTTATTGTACATATGATGATAATAACACTACGAGGGAAGGACCAGAGATGTGGAAATTGATGCCTGGAGTGGTTCAGTAGCACATACATGTCCATGAGTCTCATAGGTAACCTGACTCCATAACCCCTTGCTCTTTACTGTAGTTAGTCCTTTTGGAGGATATTTTCCCATTGATTTTAGATAGACTGGAAGGGAGGGAAAGAGAGAAACATCAATGTGAGAGAGATACATTGATTGATTGATTGACTGCCTCCCACACATGCCCAACTGGGGTCAGATTGAACCTGCAACCCAGGTATGTGTCATTGACTGGAAATCAAACCTGAGACACTTCGGTGCTCTGGCTGATCCTCTAACTACTGAGAAACTCTGGCCAGGGCCTTACTTTTTGATTTGGTTTTGTTCCAGCTCCAGTTTTTCAAGTTCATAAAGCAGTAGCTATTAAGTGGTTGCTATTGCAAAAGGCCCTATTTCATGGCTACTATAATCATCAAAGGCCAGATTTACTTTGTATCTTTCTGGAGAGAACTGTTGATCTCCTTTGTCTGCATGCCTCCTACCAGTGACATCTTTTAAAAATAAAGTCTGCTCACACACACAATGGTTAAACGATTCAATAACACGTTCATTGCACACAATAACCTTAAAATAGGAAAACATGAAAATGTAACATTTTCCAAAGGAGTTCTTTTCTTTTTGACATTATAGTGTGAGATTTTTTTTTAGACCCAACAGAAGTGAAAATATCAATTTCCTTTTCCACCGAGAAATCTAATAATGGAATACACACCAGACTTCATTTGAGCACAGTTTAGCAATTAAATCTGGTTTCTATTAACAGCATCTTGTAAGCTCTCATTTTAAATCAACCTTTCTTTAAAATCTCTTCCATGAAATAGTACCTACCTGAATAAGTTGCTCCAGCAGACGGAGAGGTGCATGAATCTGCAAGATGACTTACAGAAGTTCTCTAACAAAAGGAAAAAGTAAGTTTTATACTTTTATATTCTAAACTAGAGGCCCGGTGCACAAAATTTGTGCACAGGTAGCATCCATAGGCCTGGTCTGCAATCAGGGCCAATTGGGGCCTTCCAGCTGCTGACTTGGGCCTGCAGGACGGGGCGAGGGACATTGGCTGGCCACAGGGAGGGACCAGGGTTGGTTGGCCAGCCATAGGAAGTTGGCTGTGGGAGCACACTGACCACTAGGGGGCAGCTCCTGCATTGAGCATCTGCCCCCTGATGGTCAGTCAGTACATGTCATAGCAACAGGGCCTTCCAGTCATTCTGGTGTTCCTGTCACTTAGATATATATATATATATATATATATATATATATATATATATATATATATATATATATATTTATATATTAAATATAAACATAGTGTTTGTGGGAGGAAGGAGTTAAAAAGGCTGCCTGAAATCCATTCACTCCCTTTTCTGGGGGTGTGGGAGATTGCGTGAGGAGAAACCAAAGTAGGCAACCTGGTCTGATCTCTTTTTAACTGCACCTCTGGGTTATGGGCTAATGATAGCTGCTGGGAGAAAGAGTCCTTATTGATTGAGAGCCCTTAACAGGCTGTTCCCTGCCTTAGGGATTATTTACAGTAAATGGGACCCAGGATTTCTGAGGCAGGTCTCCCTGGAAAGCGGCTCCTAGGCCATCCAAGTCTCTGGGTAAAAGGAGGACGTGCCGTAGTTTAAATGTTCCTGCTGTGCCAGGGACCCCACGGACCTCACTTTGAGACCTCACCTGCTGTTCTAAGCCACAGGCATGCCCAGTGCAGGAAGACAGGGCCAGGGAGCATCCTCGCTGTCCCAGGCTCCTCTCTGCTTTGTCTGAGACTCTCCACTGCCTGGATCCTTCAAATCAGTAGGAAAGCCTGATACTGGACGAGATCTCTGATTTTGATTAGTCTGGTTGGACAATTAGTCTGGTTAGCTCAGTTTATCACAAAAGCTTAGCCCTATTCCAATTTTTGTTTCCTGTTCCTTCATTCCTAAGCTGATGGGCCCTAAGCTTCCTGGAGAAGCGGCCTGTGCTGAGGACCATCCATTTGCCACACCTGAGCCACTTTTCTCTCTTCACTATGGTTTTGTCTGGGTCATTCTTTGCTCTGGGAGCCCAACCTACAAGGACTTTAATCTATAGGCTCCTTTGTGGCCTGGTTTTCCTTGGATTTGACCCAGAGAGGAGCACTAGAAATTGGTCAGAAAAAGGGAATAAGGAAAGAAGCTTTCTTATTGTGGTGTTCCTCCAGGTCAGTTACATCCTTGACTGAAGGAAGCTGTTGCATCCTGAATGAAAGCCTTGACTTTTGTTAGAACCCATCTCCTCCCTTCCTCTGCACTCCCCTTCCCTCTCCTCCCCTCCCCTCTCCCTCCCCTGGATTCTTCTTAGGTATAGGCTATAAATAGTCCCCTGATACTATACATGGATTTCCCTACATTTTGCCCACACTTTAGGGAGTACCCCTACTTTAAGCCTTTCTTAAATGACACAATCTGGGCCATCATTCCTGCCAGGACCCTCGCTTACTGCGCAGATGGCAAGAATGAACACTTGCTGATGCATCTCTTTTCAAACAATAAATTCATTGGATTTGGGGTGGACTTACAGTAGCTCATGCATTATATATGGGGCTGCACATCTGTTTGGATCATATTGGAGCCATTTGTTGTTATTTACTGAGCTCTTTCTGAAACTTTTCCTGAGGAACTCAAATTTGAAACCTCTTGCAGATAAACGGCATCTCGCCTCATGAAGAGTAGAACTTGGAAAAATTGGTCCTTGCTCTGCCTTCCCCTGTGACAATCCAGTTGTACTCGCCTAACATGTGAATCAGTGTGTGGAAGTGGCCTTTGACTCTTCAACACTCTTTCTGACACGAACTATTTTTGCACCTCAAAGTGACAAAAGTCCTCGATGTAAGGCTGTTCCATAGCTGTTCCTTGGAGCAGAGCACTGGGTTGGCACGGGGGGTTGCAGAATTCCTGCATCCAGGAAGGTGTTTTCTAAGGCAGAGAATATTACAGCTCTTTTATGTGCATCCACAATAATGGTTAACTGTAGGATGCTAATGAAAATGCCTGTGCAGATGCTCTCATGTCTGCTCTCTCGATTTTTTTCTGTTATTTTGTGTTTGGTACTAAGAGTTTTCCTGGGGTATTCTTCAGGGGGTATTCTTGCAGCTTTCCAGTACACACACAGTTTTCAGCTGCTCATGTAATTAGCCTGCACTGGTATTCTGTTCAGCAAAGGTCCAGAGAGAGCAAGCATGGATTGCCCATTGTGGTGGATGTTATTTTGCACACAGGAGACTAATTTTTTCAGTCCTATTGTCATTATCAGGAATTGTGCATTCTGCCACCTCTGCTATTGCAGCCTTACAGGAAACAATCAGGAAAGCTATTCAGTGTGTGGTGATAAAAAGTAATTTCATTTTCTTAGTAATAATTATTTAGCTCTCTTTTTGTCACGGTCTGCTGAAGTCTGAGACTTTCCACTTTCTTCAGCCAATTTGTCCCCTTCAGAGAGCTGACACAGAACGTAGGGAGACAGAGTTGTAATGGGAGAGGAACAGTGCTCCCTTTCTCCGCTGGCCTTCACTATATTTTTGAGTCAATAGTTGCCCTTCTGAGGAGTAGGGTACTATGTATCACCATTCTTTATTTTCTGTTTAAGGAGACTATGAACGCCAAAAGGCTTATTTACAATTATTCTATCCCGGGTGTCAATCACAGACACAGCATATAGTTGTTGCTCAGTAAATATTTGTTGAATAAACTGATGGATGAATAAATATACTTCTTAAGTCTTCAAAGCATTTTTCTCTACCATCTCTAATTTCTAGCTCTACAAACAGTATCCTGAAATCCATAAACTTCTATTCCTTTTTTGAAACTACTTTGTTTTCATACTTTGAGTCTTTAGTTTTTCATTGTTTTTCTATCTTATTTTTTCCCCTTGAATGTTTCTCTGAGTTTCTTCAACCCAATATTCTTCACCAGTTACCCCACAGATAAAATATGATATTGTGTTTAAAATGCTAGGAAAGAATCTTAGCACTGCTTATTTTCAACATGGCAAAGATTATTTAGAATTTTTTTCTGACTGTATGTTTACCAAAATGATAATTGTCTGAATAACCAACCTTTCCATCTTAGTCCACATTGCTTCAGGTCAATGAACTGATTTTTCTTTTTAAAAATATAATTATTATTGATTTCAAAGAAGAAGGGAAAAAGTGAGAGAGACAAAGAGAGAGAGAGAGAGAGAGAGAGAGAGAGAGAGAGAGAGAGAGAGAGAGAGAGAGAGAGAGAAACATCAATGATGAAAGAGAATCATTAGTCAGCTGTCTACTGCATGCCCCTTATTGGGGATAGAGCCCTCAACCCAGGCATGACTTCCTGGTTCATAGGTAGATACTCAACCACTGAGCCATACTGAGCAGGCCAATGGACTGCTTTTTCTAAGAGCAGGTACTTTTAGGGGTTGACCCAGGAAATGAACTAATTTCTCCCCTCCTGGGTTTTTCTTTTCTGTCTGAGCTTTTTTCTTCCTTGTGCTTCTCTTCCATTTTCCCAGATGATTTTAGATCCTGAGAATATTTACAGTTATACTTGTTTGATGTCTGCCATTTGGTCAAGGTAGTTGAACTCGACCAAAATCTTCTAAAGCACAATGTTATAACACAAAATTTTATTCCTTCTCATACAACATTCAATATAGATATTCTTTCTTGATTAGGCAACTCTCCTAATATTGATTTAGGGATTCTGCTTCATTCCGTCTTACATGGTAGCCATCTTCAGCAGATGATCCCAGGCTTGCGGGCGAATATGAAGATGCTATGGAGAAAGCACACACAGCTTGGAGGAGACACACATCACTTCTATTGTTTGCAATTGGCCCACCTAGATGTTTGTGGTCATGTGACTGGTTTTGGCCAATAGAATGTGAGTGGAGTTTGTGTGTGGTTGGCATAGGAAACGTAGTGCCTGGCTGGAAAGCTGCTTAAAGCAACAACTATATACTATGAAAGGAAGCACCAATCAGCAGTGGTGAACCAGATTCATCTGCCTCATATGCAGGGTGTCCAAAAAAATGTAACACACTTTAACAGCTGATAGCTCAATTTTGAAAATGAAATATATATATATATATATATATATATATATATATATATATATTAAATGTTTCTATTGATTTGAAAGAGGAAGGGGGAGGGAGAGATAGAAACATCAATATAGAGATAATCATTGATCAGCTGCCTCCTGCATGTCCCTTACCTGGGGACTGAGCCTGCAACCTAGGCATGTGCCTTTGACTGGGATTGAACCCAGGACCCTTCAGTCCACAGTCCACTGAGCAAAACTGGCTAGGGCTGACATGTATTTTAATAAACATGGCCTTTATAATTATTCAGTTTTTGAGGACACCCTATATTAAATAACTCCACCATTCTCATCATTCTATTGACTCTAGGCCACTAAAGTGTTTCTTAAAGGTGGGAGAAAACATTTTTTTTTTTAACAACAACAACCTCATATATTTTTAAAAAGTATTTATTGTTGAAAGTATTACAGATGTCCCCTTCGTTCCCACACCGACATCGACTCATTGTACACACGCGACGTCCGGAAAAGTGGAGCTGACATTTCACAGGACAGTCAACCAGAGACAGCTTGTCATGGCGTTAGAGAACTGATTTGAGTTAAAAGGGATTACAGTGAATTGCCATTGGAACTCAACAAATTCCCCCAGGGAGCTATTCGTCCCAAAAACAAGAGGATATAAAAATCAGTAGTACAAATTCTCATAAAACTAGGAAAACCCTCTTGCTTTATGACTCCTTGAGCTTACATAGAGATTGAGTTTTAGTTTTTCTTCTCTTTTCTCTAAGTTAAAAACAGTTCAGTTTGTTTTTATTTATCCCCTTTCTGACTATTATAGCCAAAGCTTTAAAATAAAGAAAAGAATCTTTTAATGAAATGGAGTTAGACACATGCTAACTCCAAGGTGAATCTTCTAAGTGAACTGCTCCTTTTAAAAGTTTAAAACAGGAAATCTTGTGTTTCAGAGATCCTGAACTTCCTAGGGTAGCCTAATTATCACCAAGGAAGGAAGGAATATCCGTGCCAAACAAGAGCTTTCTCCCTTTTGGAAATGTTTCACACACTCTCTCTCTCTTTCTCTCTCTCTCTCATGCACACACTAATTAAATTGGGAAATTCCCAGGAGCATACAGATAATGTTATTTATTTTGACAAGAATTTGCAGTTTGTTAAAGGAAATATAAAATATGGGATTTATAAACAATCATAATTATAATACATCTCAACAGATGCAGGAAGCAGATTTTTCTTCACAGCTGGAATATGGCCTCATGGGTTCCCCACATCAGGGCCTTGCACACCAGACTGGGTTATTATGTATGGAAAGGGATGATGATAGCTCATGATCAGACCACATTCTTTTTTTGCAACACCAAATGGACAAGGGAGTTACTAAAAATGGAAGGGAAGAGAGAAGCAATTCACACGGTGAACATGACCTGCTTTGTGAATGGCCCTCTCTGGCAAAATTAAATGTAGCAAGAAAAGATGCTGTCTATTTTGCTAGAAAGGAGTGGGGAGTGAAGGATAGAGGAGTAGAGTATGAAATTAGGGGTCACGCCATTTCCTATTTCCTATCCCTCTCCCCAAAACTCCAGAGGTAAAGCTTACACAGAAATCACCCCCAAGCAGAGAGAAGGACTCTCACTGGAATAATTATTTTTAAGGCAACTGGAATAAACTTCATTGTCCTTTCCCCGAGGAGAGTAATAATTAACTATATAAGGTGACCACCAAGTCTGGAAACCAAGCAAATCCTTAATTAGTGATTTATGGATATTACATTACAATAAATGACAAAATAGTATTATTTGTATTATTAGACTTTATGACCATCCTATAGAATCTTTGGACTAGAAAAAAAATGAAGATTTTGTTTTCTCCTTGTAAAGCTGTTATCTTTAGTCTAGGCACAGCTAGTGCAACATGTTTCCACAACCTCCAGGCTCCATTCCCTTTACCAACTATTTACTCACAGGAGAGAAACACTGTCAACACCAACATTTAGCAGCATTTTCAAAATATGTTTCATTTTATTTTGAATAAAAAATAAACTATTCTTTTAGTCCAGTAATTCCACATGGTCTTTTTAGTCAGAGTCGTCAAGAAATAGAAAGGGTCCAAATAAATAAAATCAGAAACAAAAGCATTGAAGTGACAACTGGTACTACAGAATCCAAAATTTTGTATTAAAAAAAACACAAAAAACAAACAAACAAAAAACAACACAAAAAACAACTATGAACAGCTATATGCCAATAAGCTGGCCAATGTGGATGAAATGGACAAATTCCTAGAAAAGTACAATTTTCCAAAACTGAATCAGGAAACCTGAATAGGCCAATAACAACTGGTGACATTGAAGCAATAATAAAATAACTCCCAGCAAACAAAAGCCCTGGATGGCTTCACAGGGGGAGTTTTACCAATTATTCAAAGAAAAACTAACAACAGTACTCTTAAAACTATTCCAGGAAACTGAAGAGGAATGAACACTTCCAACCTCTTTTTATGAGGCCAGCATTACCCTAATTCTAAAACCAGATAAAGACACAACAAAGAAAGAGAATTAAAGACCAATATCCCTGATGAACATAGATGCTAAAGTACTCAACAAAATATTAGCAAATTGGATATAGCAATCTATTAAAAAGACCATACACCATGACCAAATGGGTTTTATCCCAGGGATGCAAGACTGGTACAATATTCACAAGTTAATAAATGTGATAGATCACATAAACAAAATAAAAGACAAAAATGTGATCATATTAATAAACACAGAAAAAGCATTTGACAGAATCAAATACCCATTTTTGATAAAAACTCTCAGCAAAATGGAACTAGCAGGATCATACCTCAATGTAATAAAGGCCACATATGACAAACTTACAGCCAACATCATACTCTATGGGCAAAAACTAAAACCATTTCCCCTAGGAATAGGAACACAAGACAGGAATGTCTGCTTTCATCACTCTCATTTATTATAGTATTGAAAATCTTAGCCAAAGTTATCAGACAAGAGGAAAATATATAAAAGGCATCCAAATTGGAAAGGAGGAAGTAAAATATCATTATTCACAGATGACATGATACTGTACATAGGAAACCCTAAAGACTCTATCAATAAGCTACTAGGTTTAATAAATAAATTCAGCAATGTAGCAGGATAACAAATTAACTCTGAGAAATTGATGGCATTTTTATACACTAATTGGCCTGGTGCATGAAATGGGTGCACTCAGAGATGGGGGAGGCAGGCAGTCCTTCAACCCAACCTGAGCCCTCTTGCAGTCTGGGAGCCATCAGGGGATGTCCAACTGACGGCTTAGGCCCACTCTCCCTAAGTCAGCAGTTGGACATCCTTAATGCTGCCAAGGAGGTGGGAAAGGATCCACCACTGCCTCTGTGCTCACCAGCCATGAGCCAGGCTTCTGGCTGAGTGGGACTACTCTGTGGGAGCACACTGACCATGTCATAGCGACCACTCGTTCTGCTGTTCAGTAGATTTGCATATTAGCCTTTTATTATATAAGATAATGAACTCTCAGAAAGAGGAACTAAACAAATAATAGTATTTACCATGCAACAAAAATAAATTAAAATACATAGGAATAAACTTAATTAAGGAAGTAAAAGATGTACTTGGAAAAGTATAGGATATTAGAAAAAGGATAGAAGAAGATATAAACCAATTGAAGAATATACCACATTCATGGATTTGTAGAATTAACATCATTACAATTTCCATACTACCGAAAGCAATCTGTAGATTCAATGCAATCCCTATTAAAATACCAATGGCATATTTCACAGATCTAGGACAAATACTCCAAAAATTTATATGGAACAAGAAAAAAAAATTCTGAATAGCTGCTGCAATTTTGGGAAAGAAGAATAAAGTTGGAAGGATTACAATATCAGATTTCAAGTAATACTAGAAATCCAATATAATAAAAACAGCCTGGTACTGGCACAAGAACAAGCATATAGATCAATGGAACAGAACAGAGACCCCATAAAATGGCTCAAGCCTTTATGCTCAATTAATATTTTATGAAAGAGGCAAGAGCAAACAATAGATTCAAGATTGTCTTCAATAAATGGTATTGGTAAAATTGGACAGATACATTAAGAAATATGAAAGTAGACTACCAACTTACACAATATACAAAAATAAACTCAAAATGTATAAAATACTTAAATGGAAGTCATGAAACTCTAAAAACCCTAGAGAAAACATAGTCATCAAAATCTCAGACATCTCTTGGTAGCATTATATGTTTGCCAATATATTTACCAGAACAAAGGAAACAAAAGAAAAAATAAGCAAAGGATATTACTTCAAGATAAAAATATTCTGCACAGCAAACAAAACAACAAAATTAAACAGGAGCCCACTGAATGGAAGAACATATTTTTCAATAATACATCTGATAAAGTGTAATACCTAAAATATATAAGAAATGATACAACGTAACAAAAGGAAAATAAAGAATCTAATTTAAAAATAATCAAAGGACCTAAATAGACACTTCTTCAAAGAGAACATACAGATAGATGTCAAAGAGGCATGAAAAAATGCTCAAAGTCACTAATCATCAGAGATGCAAATTAAAACAATAATGAGATATCACCTTACTCCTGTCAGAATGGATACCACCAGGAATCAACTAATGACAAGTGCTGGTGAGGATGTGGAGAAAAGGGAACCCTAGTACACTGCTGGTGGAAATGCAGACTGGTGCAACCATTATAAAAAACAGTGCATAGTTTCCTCAAAAAATAAAAAATAAAACTGCCTTTTGATCCAGTGGTCCCACTTCTAGGAATATATCCCAATAATACCAAAACATCAGTCAGAAATAATGAATGCACTCCTATGTTCATAGGTCTGGAATTTATAATAGCTAATAGCTAATAATTACAATAGCCCAAGTGCCCATCAGTAGATGAGTGGATAAAAAAGCTGTGGTACATTACACCATAAAAACTATGCAGCAGTAAAAGAAAAGAGGGATCTTTTACCCTTTGAGACAGCATGGAGAGACCTGTAGAATATTATGCTAAGCAAAATAATCCAGTCAGAAAATGACTATTATCACATGATCTTACTCAAATGTGGAATCTAATAAACAAAATAAACTGATGAACAAAAATAGATCCAGAGACATGGAAGCATGGAACAGACCATGGAATCTCAGAGAGAATGTGGGGAAGGATGGGTTTGTGGTAGGAGATCAACCAAAGAACTTATATGTATACTAGAAGCCCAGTGAGCAAGATTGCATGGCCCCACCCACATGGCCTCGCTCTGCTTGTAGTCCCTCCCACCTGTGCTGGTCTTTGGTCATTATGGTGCTAGGGCCACAGGCTTTTTATATAGATATGCATAATCCATGGACACAGACAATAAAGTGGTGAAGGCCTGGGAGTGGGGAGAAGAGGACATATGTAATACTTTCAACAAAAAATACTTAAAAAAAAGAAAAAGAAAGAAAGACGTTAACATAAAACAGCCATTCATTCCAACATGCTATATTCATACTATCTCAGGAAATTTCCCTTGGTAACCAAAGCAGGGGCTGTGTTTGTTGATATAAAATTTTAAGTTGGGAAAGATGAGCTATTATCAAGGCTATGATAGAAATCTCTGAAGCTTTTTTTGCATTCTATGCTAAATAAAAATCTATTAAAAACTGGTTTAACCATCACTCTGTACCTCAAAATACACAAGAATCAAACAACCATATAATTTAAGAACTTGAATGGATAGTCTATTAAATTATTCTAATGTATTTTGTGTGTGTGTGTAGTTGTTGATGTATAATCCTAATCTGAATTTTTTAATATTTGAGTAGAGTTGCTTATTATTATTTTTTTTACTATGTTGCATGATTGAGATAGTTTTATATTATAATTCTTTATCAGTGGAAATAAAACTTCATTTTCCCTCAGGAAAATTAATACACTGACTTTCTAGTTGAACTGCAATGTCAATTATGTATCCACATCGTAAGGCTTCCTCATGCTTGTTCAAATAACTAGTCATTTAAAAGAAACCTTTAATAGGAAGAGAATGACAGTAAAAAATAATCACACATTTAAGGTCGTTGAGAAATGATTGGGATTATTTGCAATTTTAGAAGTGGTACAGAGAAAGAAAGCAAATTTTACTTTTGTTCCATATTTTCAAATAGCATAGCAGATAATGTTAAAGGTATAGTTTATTTACTACTGTGGTAGCCAAACTTTAAAGATAGCACCCAGTGATCCTCTTCTGTTATTCACATGCTTTCCCCCTACCTCACTGAAGGGCTATACTGTGTAACCAATCTATCAAATCATAGGATAATACACAAATTGGTCAGGATGCCATCATGTAATGACTGATCAGCAGGCTTGTGTTCCCGACCCTGTAAATGGGCCCGAGGATGTTAGGCTTGCATTCCTGCCCCCTGTGCCTGCCTGGGAAATTGAGGCTCACGTCCCCACCCCCTGTACCTTTTTGAGACAATCCATCGAGGAGCTTTGGATAAGTGGGCGGAGACTACATCTTTGGGGGTGATGGATCGCAGGGCTCCCGGACTGTGACAGGGCACAGGTTAGGCTGAGGGATCCTACCCCCACCCTGCATGCACGAATTTCGTGTACTAGGCCAGTAGTATGAAATAATGATATATGACAATTAAGAGTAGGTTACTTATAAAAGAGAATTTGCTTGCCATGTCTTGGATTGCTTGCTCTGAGAGAAGCCAGTTTTCATGTTATGAGGACATGGAGAGGTCCACGTGGCAAAGATCTAAGGTCTCTTGCCAAAAGCTAGCTCCAGCTTGTCAGCTATGTGAGCAAATCTCCTTGGAAGAAGATTCTTTAGCCCTGACCAACATCTCCGCTTTGCATCCTAATGAGAGCTGCTGGGCCAGAACCACAGTTAAGCTGCTTGTGAATTCCTGACCTACAGAAACTGTGCAATAATAAATGTTATTGTTGATTTCAACCACTATATTTTGCAGTAGATTTATCATATAGCCCTGGGTAACTAATTAACTTCTCAATTAATAATTCTTTACATTATTATAATAATTATTACCAAATTATCAGTAGTGATAATAACAGTTACCATTTGTAGGGGCGTACTATACATGAGATAATTTAAATTCATCTATAGTCCTTGTAATATTTCTTCAGCATAGATTTCATTATTCTAATCCCACAAGTTAAAGAAATGAGTTCAGAGAGTTTAAATGGCTTGCAGAACATCAGACAGCTACAAATGGCAGAGCCAGGATTTGGATGAAATTCTGACTGTTCTTTTTACTCTGTGGTGTCACTCTTAACTAGTAGAATTGCCAGCCATAAATATAAGATGAGAAAGGCATTTGACTTTATGATGTGAAGCTACTCAAAAGTGATCCATCGCCAAAAAATACTACACACTTTCCTCATTTCTTGTTACTTACCTGGCATTTTACTTAAGCTTTTGTAATGCAAGTATATTTAGGTAGCATTAGCTTGCATAGCAGTTACTCTAATTGCAACTTGGGGATCAATATGGCTTCTCTTGGTAAGATCATAGCTGATGGTTAATGATTGTCATGGTTCAAAAGTAATATCTGAAACCTTTAGGTGTTCTTATGTGCTAATCTTATATCTAATTTCAATTTCAGAAACACACAGCAACTTCTATGTGCCCAACACTATGACAACCACAGGGACAGTTATTCTCAACCTGGAGAATAATTGTGTGCATCAGACTCACTGGGAGCTTTTTCAAAGTACACATGGCTGAGAAAGGAGATGAGAACTCTTGTGTAAGGGACACAGTGATAAAGTATCTCTGCTTTTTAGCAGCTCACAGTGTACAAAAAGAAACACATTCACTTCTTCTCATTCATCTCTGCAGATTCCGCTTTGTCACCCCTCTCTCTTAACACCACAGTGCCCCAGAACTCAGTCCTCAGGTCTCTCTTATTAGTAGTCTCCTCTCCATTCTTGAGACCTACCTAATTTAGTCTTATGGATTTAAATGCCACCTACATACTACAGTTCGCAAATTTCTATTTCCTGCCTGAACCACTTTCCATATTGGTGTGTACCTCTGTCCAATCGACACCTGTGAGGAATCTCAAACCTGACACTTCCCCAGCATCTTCTGGACTGCCCCTTAATCTATGAGCTCCAGTAGTCTTCCCCACTTCAGTGAACGGTGAGGCTGTTTTTCCCAGTGCTCAGGCCTAAATGTTTGGAATCATCATTGACTCTTCTCTCTTTATCCATGCCAATATTGGTCATTAAATCTCATTGGTGCCCAGCTGGTGTGGCTCGTTTGGTTGAGAGTCATCCCATGCACCAAAGATTGCCAGTTCATGTGCCCAAGTTTCAGAACCTATTCCTAGTAGGGGTTGGTGATGAGGGAGCCAGCCAATGTTTCTCATTGATATTTCTATCTCTCTTTCTCACTCTCCCTCTTTCTCTAAAATAAATAAATAAATAAATAAATAAATAAATAAATAAATAAATAAATAAATGAAAAAATAAAAAATAAATAAAAATGCATTTTAAAATTAAAAAAAAAAATCTCATGGCTACCTTCAAATCATATCCTGAAGTTTATTGTTTCTTACTAAATCTACCACTTACAGCCTGTCTAAGCCATCTTTATTCCACTCCCTGAATTGTGGCAAACATCTCTTAATTGATCTGGCTTCTACCCTGCTCTCTTAGAGACTGTTCTCAATAAAGTATACAAAGGGATTCTTTAAAAATAGATCAGGTCACTTCTCTGTTCCCATGTTTTCCCAGTTCACTAAAAATACAAGACAAAATTCTTACAGTACTTTGCACTTCTCAAATATACATCCTGATCACCCCTAACCACTCTGCCTGCCTGACCAACCCTAACCATTCTGCCTGCCTGATGCTCTTAACTGCTCGTCTGCCTGCCTGAGCACGCCTAACCATCTCTGTCTTGGCCCCCAAACCCAGGACCCAGGATTAACTCCTCTAGCCAGCTGCAGGGGTCCATAGAGCTACTGGTAGGAGGGAATTCTAGAAATAAACACATAGCTGGGTTAAGCACAGAAAGGCAACCTGAAGTTCTACTAGTACACCAGCTGTGCAGGACTAAGGGAAAAAACATGCACAGAGACCTGTGCAGAGATGCGCACAGTGCTGGGAAGAGTTGAGATTCCTTGCATTTACTCTGGCTTTTAACCCTGGATATCAATACAGAAACATTGCCACCCAGGCGTAGAATCACAAATTGACTCTTGTGTAAATACAACTAAAAGAGGCTGAGAAACAAAGAAATACTGCCTGCTTGAAAACAGGATTGTGACTTATGACACAGAGGGGCAGTGGAATGTAGGGAACTTCAATACTGTCCTTACTACATGAGAATAAACAGGCGTGCCAAATAGAACAGTAGAGGAAGTAAATGACCTTCATTACTGCATATTTTTATTTTTTATCTTTTACTTAAGAAACTAATTTTTTCCTTTTTTCTCATTTGATTTTACCTTTTTAATTGTTATATTTAATTTTTAATTAGTATTATTACTAATATTATTTTACCTTTTTTAAAGTTTTATTTTTTCTTTATTTTATATTATTTTGGTATTAGTGTCCTACATTCTATTTTTATTTTTCCTTTAGCATCATTTTACTCTATCAAAGCTTGACCTTTATGCCAACACTCTCTTTATCTTTTTCACTTTTTCCCTTTTGCTGTCCTGTTTCTTTTACCCTATTCCTGCTTTAAATTTCCCTATTCTTTCTTTTTACCCATGTTAAAAATTCATCTGACTTATATATCTAATTTCTGCTCCCCTGCTCCAAATCCATATACACTTCTCTCTTCTCTTTCTTCACTATCCAATTATTTTTCTATCTTCTCTCTCTCTCTCTCTTTTTTTTTTTTTTTGGCCTTCTTTCTCTCTGTCTTATTGTTGTTTGTTTATTGATTGTTTTGTTTGTTTGTGTGATTGTTTTTTCTTTTTTTACTTCTGTTTTTCCTCTTCTCACTTGTTGTTAGTTACTGTTTGTAGTTTGCATTCATCTCTGGGTGTTTGTTGTTTGCATTTTTTTTATTAGTTGTTCTATTAGAGTTTTCTCCCCATACAAGTAGTTTTCCCCCCTTATTTGTTTTATTCTCTTTCTTTTTTCTCTTACTTTTTTTCTTTTTTCAATATCATTTTGCACCCCTAATTTTCTTTTCTCTGGTGGTCACCTTTATTTGTGGTTATTAATATCATGGATACATTTGTGTTTAGTGTTTTGTGCCTTGTTGTGTTGTAATATGTGCCTTTAAGTCAACTAAGGAGAGAGAAAGCTACATAACCAGACATTGGAGAGGAGAGATCATGGGGAGACAAAGAAATAGTTTGCATACAAAGGAAAGGAGACATTACCTGAAAAGGAAGTAAATGAAATGGAGGCAAGCAATATGTCAGAGAAATAATTCAGAGAAATGGCCATAAGGTCGCTAAAAAGGTTGAAAGACAAATTCAACAATATGTGTAAGAACAAACAAGAAAATAAAAATGACATCACTGCAATAAAGAAATCAATAGAAAACATCAACAGTAGATTAGAAGAAATGGAAGACTGCATCAGTGAGCTAGAAGACAAGATAGGAAAAATACTCAAGCAGAGCAGCATCTAGGGGAAAAAAAATCTTAAAAAGCAAGAGAGCCTAGGAGAACTTTGGGACAATATAAAACAAAACAATATTCACATAATAGGGGTGCCAAATGGATAGAAAAGTGTTTGGAATAGAAATAGCAAGGAATAGAAAACCTGTTTGAAGAAATAATGATAGAAAACTTCCCTGATATAGGGAAGAAAAAACTTTCACAAGTCAAAGAAGCTTACAGAGTCCCAAACAAAATGAACCCCAAAAGACTAATGCCAAGACACATCATAATTAAATTGGCAAACACCAACGACAAACTAAAAATCTTAAAACTTAACTAAGGACATAAAAGACCTGTTCTAGGAAAAGTACAGGACATTGAAAAAAGAGATAGAGATAGACATAAACAAATGGAAGAACATACCATGTTCATAGATTGGTAGAATCAACATCATTAAAATGTCCATACCACCTAAAGCAATCTCTAGATTCAATGTGATACCTATTAAAATACCAATGGCATATTTCAAAGATCTAGAACCAATTCTCCAAAAATTCATCTGGAATTTAAAAAGACCCTGAATAGCCACAGCTATCATGAGAAAGAAGAACAAAGTTGGAGGGATCACGATACCAGACATCAAACTATATTACCAAGCACGGTTCTCAAAACTGCCTGGTACTGGCACAAGAACATAGATCAATGGTACAGAACAGAGAACCCAGAAGTTGACCCAAGCCATTATACTCAATTCATATTTGACAAAAGAGGCAAGAACATACAATGGAGTCAAAGCAGTCTTTTTAATAAATGATACTGGGAATTTTGGACAGATAGATGCAAAAAAAAAATGAAACTAGATCACCAACATATACCACAAACAAAAACAAACTCAAAATGGCTAAAGGACTTGAATATAAGATGGGAAACCATAAAAATCCTACAAGACTGTGTAGGCAGCAAAATTGCAGATGTATGTTGTAGCAATATCTTTACAGACACAGATCCTAGGGCAAGAGAGACTAAGGAGAAAATAAACAAATAGGACTACATCAAAATAAAAAGTTTCTGCACAGCAAAAGAAACCATCAACAAAACAATAAGAAAGTCCACTGCATGGGAAAACATATTTGCTAATGTTATCTCCAATAATGGTTTAATCTCCAACATTTAGAGGGAGTTAATACAACTTAACAAAAGGAAGATAAACAATCCAATAAAAAAAAATAGGCAAAGAACCTAAATAGACACTTAAGATGACATTCAGAAAGCCAAGAGACATTTGAAAACATGCTCAAAGTCACTAATCATCTGAGAGATACAAATCAAAATAACAATGAGGTACCACCTCACACCTGTCAGAATGGCTATCATCAACAAATCAACAAATGACAAGTACTAGAGGATGAAGAGAAAAAGGAACCCTTCTTCCCTACTGGTGGGAATGCGGACTGGTGCAGCCATTGAGGAAAACAATATGGCTTTTCCTCAAACAATTAAAAATGAAACTACAATTTGACCCAGCAATACCATTTCTAGGAATATATCCTTAGAAAACAGAAATATCAATCAGAAAGGATATATGAACCCCTATGTTCATAGCAGCACAATTTATAATAACTAAGATTTGGAATCAACCCAAATGCCCATCAGTAGATGAATGGATTAGAAAACTATTATATGATATATCTACACAATGGGATGTTATGCTACTATAAAAAAGAAGAAATTCTTATCATTTGCAACAGCATGGGTGGAACTGGAGAACATTATGCTAAGTGAAATAAGCCTGTCAGTGAAAGAAAAATATCACATAATCTCACTCATTTATGGGTAATAAAGAACATCATAACCTGATGAACAAAAAAATACAGAGGCAGAGAAACATTGAACAGACTGTCAAATTACAACTGGAAGGCTGGAGAGTGGTTGGAAGGGGAAGTAAGAGATCAAGCAAAGGACTTGTATGCATGCATATTATAAGCATAACCTATGGACGCAAGACACTGGTGTGTGTGTGTGTGTGTGTGTGTGTGTGTGTGTGTGTGCGCGCAAGCTACAGGGTAAGCAGGCCAGGGGAAGGTCAATGGGGGGAAAAGGAGACATATGTATTACTATTTGTAATACTTTAAACAATAAAATAAAAAAATTTTAAAGCACAATATGCTAATGATATCCTAAGGCCACTCAACTGCTCGCTATGATATGCATTGACTACCAGGGGGCAGACAGCCACCTGGTCAACCAGCTCCTATGATATGCTCTGACAACCAGGGGACAGATGCTCTGACTAGTAGGTTAGCTTGCTGCTGGGGTCCTGCTGATTGGGACTGAGTGAGATAAGCAACACGGGCTAGACATACCCTTGAGCCCTCCCACAATCCCTCCCTCGCTAACCTCTCAGGTCCCTCCCCAGCCCCGTGTACCTGTGGAGTCCCTTGACACTATTCATAGTGTTGACATACTGACATTTCCTCAAACAATTAAAAATGAAACTACAATTTGACCCAGCAATACCATTTCTAGGAATATATCCTTAGAAAACAGAAATATCAATCAGAAAGGGGCAGTCTAGGCTGAGGGAGCCCCCCTCCAGTACATGAGTTTTCTTTCATTTTTTAAAAATCAATCTTTATTGTTCATATTATTACAAAAGTTCCTCATTTTTTCCTCCCTCCACCAGGTTCCCACCCTCTGCCTTTTCCCCATACCCCATTGTCCTTGTCAATAGGTGCACAGTTTATGTTCAGTCTCTTCCCTCATCCAACACTCCTCTTTCCCCTGAGAATTGTCAGTCCACTCCCCTCCTGTATCTCTGATTCTATTAGAATCAACAGTTAATATTGTTCATCAGGTTTTTTAATTTCCTTGTTTTTTTTTAATTAATAAACTTTTATATTTTTAAGAATAAATTTTAAAATCTAATAATTTTAAACCTTGTTTTTTCTGCCCTGAGAACTGAGAAGCAAACTTGTTTACATGAAAACTTGCCCTTAGGCTATCAAAAGGCATAGCCATTCAAATGTAAATGAACACATTGTTTAAAGATAGCTGCTGGCTGGAATTGGATGACCTGTTCTGGGTGGGAAGGGCTTGTCCTCCCCTTTCTCCATTAAAATTATGGTGTTAGCTTTAAAACCTCTTTTTGGCAAGAGATCTTAAACTTTCAGAACTTTACATTTTTCGGGTAGCAAATCAATTACTTAGCATTTTCTCAAGTCAATAATACCTCCACATTCCCAAGGATACACTTCTAACAAAAGACACATCCAAATAGATCAACCAACCTCATCCAGACCCCACATAAGGCACTCACAGATCAACACCCCAGCGCTACAACAACTCAACACATCCAGATCTAAGCCTTCATCACTTGATTCAGCAGACTTTCAAGTTCCCCCAAAAGTTTCCAGCCATGTCTGAGAAGCAGCCCTGGGGCATGGGCAGGCAAGGAGCGAGCTGTTCCAGACCCAGATGCTCTGGGCCTGGCCGCTGCTGCTCTGGGCCAGGCTGCTCTAGGCCTGGATGCTTCCAGCCTGGCTGCTCTGGGCTTGGCTGTTTCTGCTCTGGGCCTGGCTGCTTCCCACCTGGCTGCTCCGGCCCAGCTGCTCTAGGCCCAGCTCTTCTGGGCCCGGCTGCTCCGGGCCTGGCCACTCCCGGCCTGGCTGCTCCGGGCCTGCCTGCTAGTGCATGAGTTTTCATGCACCAGGCCTCTGATGAATTAATATTATAATGATAACTGCCAGGCATCTAATATGTACTCAATAGATATTTAATGATTAACTGAATTAACCATATAGTACAGTTTAAAAAAAAAACACCTACCATATTTTTCGGACCATAAGACACACTTTTTTTTCCCCCAGAAGTGGGGGGGAAAGTCCCTGCGTCTTATGGTCCAAATATAGCCTATACATATACTTTTAAAAAAAAGTTTTTTTACTTGCCCGGCTCTGTGTGGTCTCTGTGTGCTTGCCTGGCTCTAAAATGGTTCTAAATGCTGCTGTTTACTTTACAGGGTTGATTACATGTGTTTATGACTGTGATGTTGGGTTTTAATGCACATAAAATATTTTAGGACACTATTTGTTTCAGAATTTTTTTTTCTTCATTTCCCTTCTCTAAAAACTGGTGCGTCTTATGGTCCGGAGTGTCTTATGGTCCGAAAAATATGGTATATCTATCTTAATTGATAGTCAGTGCTTGTGAATCTTCATTTCCAAAAAGAAATTTCTAGAAAAATATTTAAAATTTTAATTTATTTACTTAGTATCATTTAGTATGTTATTTATAATTTGTATCTTATTTTGAGTATTATTAATAATGATTTAAATAGACATTTATTATTTTGGAAAGAAGTTGCTGCATCATTTAGTATGATTTATTGTATGTCTTGGGACCAGAAAATGTTTGTGATGGAATTAATTTTCTGTTTCATTATGAAAATAGATGGATTGCAGCATGATATATTGGCAAGAGGGCTGGACTGTGAATCAAAAGACATGAATTTAATTTTCAACTCACCCACTTACTATACAATATCGAGAATCTGTTTTTCTTCTCAGAACTTTTAATTTTGTCATCCATAAAAATAGGGCTATTCTCATAGGAATAGCTGTCCCTCAGATTTTGGGGTGGGTAGCTATCCTTTGTAATAAAAAACTAGCTATAAATGTAAATTTACAGAAAGTATGATGTGATTTTTAGAGCATATTACTTAACAGGAAACTTCTATAGAGATACATTTATCCCACAAATTAGTCCAGACTTGTAACACATATGTGATTTCTCCTCCTCAGATGGTTTTCCACTCCAGCAATGCTCCCTTGTTACAAATCAAGATGGTACTGTAGCAATCTCAATTTCCCAAAATAACTGTTTGATTATAACATATATATCCCCAATAATATATATATTAGTAGAAAAGAGCAAGTATATAGGAAAATAACGCCCTTTGCTAGTTCTTCTTCAATTTTTCTTTTATTATGTCAGAGGATAATGATTAATTTATAAACTGGACATCAAAAAGATTCTTTGAACCCAGTAACCTCTGACACAGGAAGTAAGTAGCCTGAGTACTGTTTTCTGAAGGTAGAATGGCCAGGAAAACTCTTCTTTTGTAATAGATAGGCCTGCTGTAATGTCTTGGTTTGGTTTTAAATGTTAATAGCTATAAACTCATAAGCCCCTTTATGCAGCAAACTTATTAGTAAAATGAGATATGTAATGGTTGATATCTTTCAATATTAAGTAAAATTGGAGCCAGTTGTAATTTATAGGACATATATCACTAAAACAAAATCTTTTAAAGACTTCATATTTTACAGTGCACCAAGGCACCTTTATTTTAGCTGGTAATGGATGGTAATTTGAATGTTCTAGAATAAGCTTGATAAAAAAAAAGCAAGAATGATTTCAAAATGGCACAAAATCCTTTTCAGGGAAGCCAAAGTAAAAGTATAATATACTTAAGAGCATTTGCTCAAAATCTCGGTTGAAATAAAGTCCCCTTTACTTTCTTGAGATAGAAGTTGCTATTTGAAGCTAGTATGATAGTTTTGTTTAAATGAGGCTTAGGGTCAGACTGAGTCAGTATCACTTGATACATCTCACCTGACCTTCTCGGTAGGCCTCCACAAGGCTCAAAATTGGGGAAGAGTGAAAAATTTTGAGCCAGGTCAACAAGTTGCCCAATTGTAGTGAAATGTAGGAACAGCACCAGCCCGGTTCAAGCTTGACAACTATCTTGGGTAGGAGAGAGCCCTGATTTGTCACATTTTCTGGTTCTTTTAAAAATATCTTTATTGTTGAAATTATTATAGATGTCCCTCTTTTCCCCCCCATAGCTCCCCACCACCCAGTTCCCATCCCACCCCAGGCCCTTGCCACCCTATTGTATCTTTCCATAGGTAATGCATAGATGCATATAAGATCTTTGTCTAATCTCTTCCCACACCCACCTTCACCCCCTTCCCTCTGAGAATCTCAGTCTGTTCCATTTCCATGACCCTGATTCTATTCCATTCACCAGTTTATTCTGTTCATCAGGTTTTTTATTTATTTGATTTTTAGATCCATTTGTTGATAGATATGTATTTGTTGTCACTTTGTTGTAAATAATTTTTTATCTTTACTTTTTTCTTCTTCCTCTTCTTAAAGAATACCCTTCAGCATTTCATATACTACTGATTTGGAGGTGATGAACTCCTTTAGCGTTTTCTTGTCTGTGAAGCTCTTTCTCTGATCTTCAATTCTAAATGACTAGAGGCCTGGTGCACAAAATTTGTGCGGGGGAGGGAGGGTGGCGAGGGCAGGGGTGTCCCTCAGCCCAGCCTGCACCCTCTCCAATCTGGGACCCCTCGAGGGATGTCCGACTGCCCTTTTAGGCCTGATCCCAGTGGACATCCCTGGGCAGTTGGACATCCCTCTCACAATCCAGGACTGCTGGCTCCCAACTGCTTGCCTGCCTGCCTTCCTGATTGCCCCAATCGCTTCTGCCTGCCACACTTATCACCCCCTAACCACTCCCCTGCCAGCCTGATTAATGTCTAACTGCTTCCCTGTCAACCTGTTTGCCCCCAGCTTCTCTCCTCTGCTGGCCTGATCACCCCTACTGCTCTCTCCTGCAGGCTTGATCACTCCCAATTGCCCTCCTTGCAGACCCGGTGCCTCCCAACTGCCCTCCCCTGCTGGCTATCTTGTGGTGGCCATCTTGTGTCTACATGAGAGCAGGATCTTTGACCATATGGGGGCAGCCATCTTTTGTGTTGGAGTGATGGTCAATCTGCATATTACTCTTTTATTATCAATAGATAGGATAGAGGTCTGGTACACAGGTGGGGGGCCAGCTGGTTTTGCCCTGAAGGGTGTCCTGGATCAGGGTGGGGTTCCCTTGGGGCGTGGGGTGGCCTGAGCGAGAGGCCTGTGGTGGTTTGTAGGCTGGCCATGCCCCCTGGCCACCCAAGCAGAGGCCCTGGTATCTGATATTTATTTACCTTCTATAATTGAAACTTTGTAGCCTTAAGTGGAGGCCTAGGCCGGCAAGGACAGGCAGAAAGCTTGACTTCCTCTATCACCTGGGAAACTCAAGCCTTCCTCCTGCTTTCTCTGTGGCCACAGCCATAATGGCTGGGTTAATTTGTATATTAGCTGTGATTGGTTGGTGGATGTGGCTTGTGGTTGTAGCAGAGTGATGGTTAATTTGCATATTATCTTTTATTATATAGGATAGATTTGCTTGGTAATCTTGGTTGTAGGTTCTTGCTATTCGTTACTTTGAATATTTCTTGCCACTCCCTTTTGGCCAGCATAGTTTCTGTTGAGAAATCAGATGACAGTCAACTGAGAGTATGGGTATTCTCTTGTAGATAACTAACAGTTTTTTTCTTGCTGCTTTTAAGATTCTCTGTCTTTTGCCCTTGGCATTTTAATTATGATGTGTCTTCGTGTGGTCCTCTTTGGATTCCTCTTGTTTGGGGTTCTTTGTGCTTTCTGGACTTATAAGTCTATTTCTTTCACCTGGTAGAGGAAGTTTTTTGTCATTATTTCTTCAAATAGGTTTTCAATCTCTCTCTATCTCTCTCTCTCTCTCTCTCTCTCTCTCTCTCTCTCTCTCTCTCTCTCTCTCTCTCTCTCTCTCCTTCTGGCATCCCCATAATTCTGTTGGTATGCTTAGAGTTGTCCCAGAGGTTCCTTACATTATCTTCATATTTTTGGATTCTTTTTTCTTTTTGCTATTCTGGTAGGGTATTTTTTGCTTCTTCGTATTTCACATTATTGACTTGATTCTTGGGACCCTCTAGTCTATGGTTGAATCCCTGTATATTATTCTTTATTTCAGCCAGTGCTTAATTTATGACTGGTCTTTTTCCATTTTTTTTGGCATTCTCACTAAGATCCTTGAAGGTCTCACTAAATTCCTCAGAGGTTTCTAGAAGCTCTTGAGTAACCTTATAACTGTGGTTTTGAACTCTACAGTATATCCAGTAGTTTGATTTCTCCCATTTCTTTCATTTGTGACATATTTGTCCTGTATTTTGGCTGCTTCCATGTGTTTGTTTCTATGTATTGGGGAGCTAAGCTATAATGGGTGCCATGACTAAGTCCCCTTGAGTTGATAGAGTGGCCTTGTGTAGAAGGTGTCCTATAAGGCCCAGTAGATCAGCCTCTCCAATCACCTGAAGTGGACACTCTTGGTGCACCCCTTTGTGGGCTGTGTGCACAGTCTTGTAGTTGAGACTTGATTGCTGTTGGTGTCACTGGGAGGAATTGACCTCCAGGCTAACTAGCTGTGGAGACCAGCTATGACCACAGTGGGAGAACTAGTATGCAAGAGACACCCTTATGTGGCAGGACTTTCTTCAATGGGGCTTTGGTGCTCACTGAGTCTGCCCCTTGAGTGTGTCACTTATGGATGTGAAGAGTTATAATCTGGTATGGTCTCACACTGACCTCTGGGTACACTGGCTCTTGGATCTCCAAGGAGGTGCAAAGTCAGCCACTGCCAAGGGCCACCCAGCAGGAGATATAGAGATATGCAAATTCCTCCTCTTTGTATTGGGTTTGGAAGTGCCCAGAAGAGGCCCAGGTATGAAACAAGGCAGGCTGGTGCTGGTGCCGGTCTTGGGCATTTTATTGATAGCTTTAGGGCTCCGTGACCCAGCTGCAGCTTGTTTGATAGGATTTAGTCTGAGAAAGGACAGGCCGTTCATATGCAAAGGCCCCTGTACACAGCTTGGGTGGGGTTGTACTTTGGGTGGGGCAGGGTCTCAGGAAATCTCCTGGGTGGAGAGAACAGAAATGTCTGCCAGTCAGCCCTGCCCTGGGGAATTTCCAGCATGGGAACAAAGACCTCTGGGAACACCTCCATCTGGAAGAAAGCTGCCCCCACATTCCTGTCCCAATGCCAGACAATCCAGTTTCTCCCCGTATCTGACTTGGTCCCCAGAGTCTCACCTGGCACTGGAGCTCAGAGGAAGTGGGAGCTTGTAAATTAAGTGTGCAGTGCCAGCCTTTCAAGAGAAGCAGCTGGGTCTCTAGCAGCCTGGTGTCACTCAGCCCTAATATGCACTTGTTTTTACAGTCCATAGTTCTTACTCTCAGTAGGGACTTCTTTCCCAGCTCTGGGATCCTGAGCTGGGGGTCTAGTGTGGGGCTGGGACCCCTGCTCCTCAGGTGGTTTCTGCAGAGGTGATCTCCCTCCTGGTTAAAACAGGGGCACTCCTGGGTGCCATGCCAGCCTGTTCCATGTCTCCACACCTCCTACAAGTCTCGGTGTGCTTTCTTCTTACATCTCTAGTTGTAGTACTTCCACTTAGGCAGCTTTCCTGCAGTTCTGGATGATAGTTTGTATTTTAGTTGTAATTTTGATGTGGTTGTGGGAGGCATGTTGGTTACCTATGCCACCATCTTGGTTCTTCTCCTGCTGATTCTTATAGAATAAATATTTCTACCTTGGCCGGTTTCAAGCTATAAATGGTTTAACAACCTGTTTACAACATTCTTGAAAACTTAACAGGCAGTTCTCACAATCTATGAGCTGACTTGAGCACAGTAATGAGAAGTAAAGTATGGAGGGAGGAAAGAGATGGTCCCACCACCATCCTGTGCCAATGAGGGTTGAGAGAAGAGATTACTCTTAAGCTCAAGAGTTGACCAAAACAACATAGAGAATTAATGGTATTTTTTTTTTAAGTTACTACTGCTTAGCAACATAACCCCTTTTCCTCCATTTCCTATGTGAAATCTGCAGCAAATTTGACATTGATCTTTACTGAGAAAGCTGAAATATAAAAATTCAACACTGATTACTATTGAGGGAGCACTCAACATATGGGTAAAGAAAGAGTAAAGTTTAACAGGTTACATACACACGCACACTCCTTTAATTTTATGCTAAGAAATTGGGAAAGTAGGAAGAATGAATTGGGTTAATGGACTGGCTGAAGTGACTAACTACTGAGCAAGGCTTTCCCACAGCTGTGAATAGGAAGAGTGAGTGAAAGTCAGCATTGGGGAAAGTTATTAAGTAGAATCTATAAGCCATGGAATAAGTAAATGTTGCTTTGAATTTGTCCAATGTATAGTTGTTGTTTTTTTAACCTCATTAAATTTCATATTTATATTTAAATGTATATTTCCCATGTTAACAAGAACAATAAGCTGGAGATTGTGTTAGGCTAGAAATTAGAAATGATTAGTCTTTCAGGGTCTCAGAGGGAAAGTTACAGTCTAGAAGGGGAAGTCAACATGTAAATGCAAAATGAAATTCAATGTGAGAAAGTCTATTATAGGAGTACAGAGGCCCGATACAGGGAAATATGTGCAAGAATAGGCCTTCCTTTCCAGGCTGCCGGCACTGACTTCCCTCTGGCACCAGCATATTCATGAAAAAGGTGAAGGGATTAAGTACAAATTGGCAATTATTTAAATAGTCACGAGGATGTAAAATACAGCATAGGGAATAGAATCAATAACATTGTAATAACTATGTAAAGTGTCAGATGGAGACTAGACTAAGATTATCACTTTGTAAGGTATGTAATTGTTTATTCACTATGTTGTTCACCTGAAATTAATATAACATTGTATGTCAACTGTAATTGCAAAGTAAATTTTAAAAAACATATTTATTTAAATATACTGTAGGTTCATAGAATTTTGAGTTTTAGATATTTGATCCCCTAACAATGGCTGATGTATATTGCTTATTATCTTAGTTATATCACCATGGAAAATATAATTTTATCCCAATAGTGAATATTTGAAATATTTTTGAGGAATAAATGATGAACAGCAAACTATAACTTAAATGTACAGTGTATACACCAACACTCCAATCTAATTTGAACATATCTACTACCCAAAGATGCTCTTTCCATTTATTCTCCCTACCACTGCATGCTAGTGTTTATATCCAGGTAACCCCTGATATACTTTCTGCCACTATAGATTAGTTTTCATTTCCTGGAATGGAAACTACATTGAGTACTCTTTTTTAGTTGAGTTTTTTTCATCCAGCATAATTATTCTGATAATTATTCTGAGATTGATCCATGTTCCTGTAGATTTCTATAATTCCTTCATTTTTATCACCAAATAACAACATTTTATAGTACTATGTTTACACAACTTGTCTATCCATTTACTTCTTAATGGATATTTATTTATTTATTTATTTATTTTTATTTATTTCAGAGAGGAAGGAAGAAGTAGAGAGAGATAGAAACATCCATGATGAGAGAGAATCATGAATCGGCTGCACCCTGCAATTCCCCCACTCCACTAGGGATCAAACCCATAACCCAGGCATGGGTTTGATGCCCTTGACCAGAATTGTACCTGAGACCTTTCAGTTCGCAGGCCAATGCTCTATCTACTGAGCCAAACTGGCTAGGGCTGAATGGACATTTATACGATTTACGGTTTTGGCTATTACAAGTAAAGCTGCATGGACATCAGCGTACAAATCTTTGTGTGGATATAAGGTTTCATTTCTCTTCACTAAAAACATAGGAGTGGAATAGCTGGCTTTCATGTCAGGTATATGTTTACCTCTTGAAGAAACTACAAAATGGCTTTATGAAGTAGTTGCATATTTTACATTACCACCAGTGGTGTGTTGAGTTCCAGTTACTCCACTTCTTGCTAAAGTCTATGGTCTGGTCTGTCTTTTCAATTTTAGTTTTTATAGTGACTATGTAGTGGTATCTCATTGTGATTCAAATTTAATTTCCCTAGTAACTAGTATTATTCAGCATCTTTTCATGTGTGATTTGCCATTCATCTATCATCTTTGATGAATATTCAAATCTTGTGCCAAATTTTTAATTGGGCTGTTTGTCTTATTTTTGAGTTTTAAGAGTTCTTTGTATATACTGGATTCAAGTTCTTTATCAGGTATGTGTTGTGCAAATATTTTTTCTAATCCATGACTTGCATTTTCTTTTTCTTTACAGTGTTTTTTTGAAAAGTAACCTTTAATTTTGATGACATTTAACTTACATAGATATCTTTTATAGTTTGTACATTTTGTGTAAATATGTACAAAACCAAAGAACATTGAGGTTTTTAAAAAAATGTTTTTTTTCTAGAAGTTTTCCAATTTTTGTTCTTACATTTAGGTTAATGGTACAATTTGGGTTCATATTTGTAGAAGGAGTGAGGAAAGAGTTGAGAATTTTAAAAGTAGGTATCTAGCCAATCATTTTAGCAGCATTTGTTGAAAAGATTATTCTTTTCCCATTGAATTACCTTGTTGAAAAGCTTTCTGGTTTTTCTAATTTTTCATTAATTTCTTTATCTGTCTTGATATAAATAAGGCACTGCTTTGATTATTGTAACACTGAAGTAAATTCTAAAATCAGATAGTATAACTCTTCCAAATTTGTTGTTCATTTTAAAATTCTTTTGGCTATTTCAGATCTTAAAATTTCCATGTGAATTTTAGAATCATTTTTTCTATTTTTACAAAAAGTACTGCTAGAATTTTTTTTATTAAAATTGCATCAAACATATAAGTCAATTGGGAGAAAATTAAAATCTTAATAAATCCTGAGTCTTTTAACCTATGGAGATGGCATATTGCTATATATATTTAGGTCTTCTTTAATTGCTCTTAGCAATTTTTGTACATTTAAGTGTATGGGTCCTGCACATCTTTAGTCAAATTTATTCTTAGGTATTTTATATTTTTATGTTACTATAAATTGTTTAAAATTTTAATTCAGGTTGTTTGCTGCTAGTGTATTAAAATATAATTGATTTAGTATTTTGATCTGGTATCCTGAAAATTTTGCTAAGTTATTAGTTCTAATAGCTTTTTTTGTGTGCATTTCTCAGATGATCATGTTCTCTCTGAATAAAAAGTTTAGTTCTTTCTTTTTAATCTGGATGGTGTTATTTCTATTTCTTGCCTTATTGTATGGGCTAGACGTCCATCCAGTGCAGTGTGTTATAGAGATGGTGAGAGTGGACATCCTTGACTTGATCCTAATGTTAGGGGAAAAGCATTCAGTCCTTCACAATTATGTATGATCCTAGCTGAAGTGTTTTTTTGTTGTTGTTGATGATGTCCTTTTTCAAGTTGTATAAATTCACTTCCATACTGAGTTTGTTGAGTGTTTGTCATGGCTGAATGTTGAACTAGGTTTAATGCTTTTTTCCCCTTTTTTGTATCGAGAGTATTTTTTTTTCTTAATATGTTTTCATTGATTTTTGGAGAGAGAGAAGGAGAGAGGGATAGAGAGATAGAAACATTGATGAGAGAGAAACATCATCTTTTGGCTGCCTTCTGCATACCCCATACAGGGGGTTGAGCCTGCAATTTGCTATATGGGGGCGAGGGGAGTGATTTTCCTGACAAGATTCTTTACTGTCCTCTTCCTTCTCCACCCCTTCACAACATATACTCTTTCTTCCTGTTTTAGACCTTTGCTCTCAAACTGCTGGCAACTAATGACTAAGGTATTAATTGAAATAAAATTTAAGTTTTTTTTTTAATCCAAAAGTATAGTTGCATTTTAAATGATAACGCTTACAGACTAACGAATAAGCTGTAATTAAAGGAATTGATACTTGATGATGGAATTTCAGATAGAAGGAAATCTATGGTGTACTGAAGTCCTATATAACTGTACCACTGTGCCTACAGATTGAGCCCAATCTGTTTTTTTAGTATACTGTTCATACTTAAAATTTAAGATGATTCTTTTGGAGAAATTTTATCTATATATCCCAAGATAAATCCATCAACTAAACTCTAAAAAAAATGATAAACTATATATTTATAATAAACACTTATCAAATACATTTATTTGTCAATGAGTTGAAGCTAAGATGAAATGGCCATAAGATAGAAATGTGAGTTTGTGTGCTATCATTGTTTGTAATACTAGATATGACTTATGTTCAGATTACACATTCTTAAATCAGCATAGTAATTCTTTGTGAATTGTATGTTCTGGAAGTTTTGAAATGGGTATACATTTACTTATTTCTCCTTTATTTTAGAAAAAAAAAAACTTAGAGGATTAAAATTAGTATATTTTAAAAGTGTCCTTTAGGACATGCATATATTTGCTTAGCAGTATGTGAGATCTTTATTTTCTAACTTTGTTAATATTTGATTCTTAGGTATTCAGAGAATGACTATCTTCGGATTATCACAAATGTACAGAGCTGTCCATGGAAACGACAAGTAGAAGAATATAAGAATTTTAGGTAAAAGTTTTCTTCATAAATAATATGAGTTAATATGAGATTTTCTTTGTAGGGAAATAAGCAACATGTTAAAAAGAAAAGTAGATGGGGGAAAGGAGATATAGGTACTACTATGTGTAATACTTTAAACAGTAAAAATAAATTTTTAAAAATGTATTGTTTAAAATAAATCTATAATAATAAAAGTATAATATGGTAATTAGACTGGATGTCCTTCTGGACGGCCTTCCAGAGGAAGCCAGGGCTGTGAGGGAAGCCTGGGTCCCAGGAGCCAGAGGGAAGCTGGTGCCGGCAGCTGAGAGAAGGAAGGCCTACTCTTGCACGAATTTCATGCATTGGGCCTCTAGTAAATAAAAAAGAAAAAGAAAAATAGAAGGAGCTAAGTAATATTCAGGATGATTTCATTCTGAGACCCTCTCATGAGTCACGTGGCACTCCATCCCCACCATTTATATAGAATTTTGTAATTTTGTTGCTGAAATTAATTATAAAACTCCCAAGTTTAAAGTGAAAGATTTCTCATGCATTTTTAGAGCATATTGCTTCATTTTTTTGGTTCCAGTTGTATTTGATGTTTATTTATTTATTTTGGAAATAAAATGTAATAAGCATTAGGATTATTTGGAAAACAGGAGGGAAAAGTCATCCATAATATCATCACTTTAGAACAAAAACTGTGTTATTTTCTGCCTATTATCTTACAGTTTTTATTGTCTTTCTAATACTAGCAATATTCAGGAGTGTGAGTTGCTCAAGGTAATAACCTGTGGAGAGTCATCAGCCTGACAAATACCAGGTTGTCAGTTGATGATTATAGAGCTATCCTGTGCTTGGATAACTTGGAGCCCACCCAGACAGAGATAAATTATGTTAAATACTACGCTGTGGCGTGTGCATGAATGCTTATCTGGCACCCATTCTCCCCAGTACCTGCAGGTAGGCCATAGTCTCTGTGCTTGCGTGGCCTGCATTGCTCTGCTTTGCGTTGCCCACATTCTGATATTTTGTTTGTATCAACACAGGTTTTGTCTTGTGCCAAGTTCTTTTTACTATATTATAATCCAGAAATATGTTTTTGTTTTTCTTTTACTGGTTCATATTTTTTAAGTTTACTACGTATCATGTCTCTTAAAAATCTTATTAAGGACACTTTGCTTTCCGCTAAGATTCTCTAGGAAGTATCTGCTGCTCTGCTTTCATTACTGTGGGAAGGCAGCTCCTCCTGTTTGCACGGTGCTATGGCTCTACCTGCCCCTCCTGCAAGTCAGCATACACTGGAGCTGTTGGACCAGCTGCCTTTTATTCTGCTGCCATTTTGAGAGGGGTTCTGGTCAGCTCCCAGTAGGTGTGAAAGTGACTTCCTGATTGGGTCAAAACTAAAAATGAATATATTCTTTCCATTGGGTAGACCTGTAGATGTGACTTCCTGTAGGATACCATTAAGCATCTTTCCTTTCACTTCAGGATGAGGGGTGAGAAAAGGGGTTCCTGTTTAACTACTTCATTTTCAGGATGTTTTATGCTACAGAGTGTTATGCAGGGTGGGACAAAAGTGTGTTTACAGCCCTCGCTGTTTGGCTCAGGGTATAGAGCATCAGCCTGCAGACCAGTGGGTCCCAGGTTCAATTCCTGTCAAGGGCACGTACCTTGCGGGCTCCTGCCCAGCCCAGGCCCTGGTCAGGGCTCCTACAGGAGGCTACCAATCGATGTGTTTCTCTCACATCAATGTTTCTCTGTCTTTCCCTCTCCCATTCTCTCGAAAAATCAGTGGAAAAATAACCTCGGGTGAGTATTAACAAAAACAAACAAAGAAAATAAATAAATAAACAAACAAATAAATAAATAAAGGTGATTAAATGTTTAAAAATAGGTTTACAGTTGTTTCTACAGAAAAGAATCCAATAATTAATAAATAATAATACAAGCATAACCACTGGTTTGCATACTCACAACTGTAAACTTACTTTTGGCCCATTTTATATTCTGAATATGTCCCCTCAAAAGTCATAAATTGAAAACATAATCCCCAATGTGATGGAGTTTGGAGGTGGTGACTTTAGGAGGTGATGAGGTATTAGAGCCCTCATGAGTGGGATTGATGATTTTATAAAAGAGACCACAAACTTCAATCTCAAGCCTTCCACCATGTGAGGACACAGTAAGAAGACAGACATGTGTGAACCAGGAAGTGGGTTCTCACCAGATGCCGAATCTGCCAGCTCCTTGATCTTGGACTTCCCAGGCTCCAGAACTGTAAAAATTAATTTCTGTTATTGTTCTGTTATTTATGTTAATGTCTGTTATTATAGCTCATTTGGTTAGAGTGTCATCCTGATATGTCAAGATTGCACAAAGGTTGTAGGTCCAAGCCCTAGTCCAGGCACTAGAAGCAACCAATTAATGCATAAATAAGGGAACAAATTGATCTCTCTCTCTCGCTCTCTCTATCTATCTTTCTCTCTCCCCCTCTCTCTCTCCAACTCTCAAATCAGTAAATGAATATTTAAATTTCTGTTGTTTATAAGCATCCAACAATACTGTTCTGTTATATTGAGTCAAACAGACTAAGACATGGTCTTACTCAGCACTAGATTTGAGAGATCTTAGTGACAAGGAGACCAGAAAGAAATGACCCCAAATAGCTACAGCAATCTTGAAAAAAAAAAAAAAGAACAAAGTTAGAGGAATTACAATACCACATATCAAGCTATACTATAAAGCTACTGTACTCAAAATAGCCTGGGACTGGCTCAAGAACAGTCTTATAGATTAGTGGAACAGAACACAGACTCAAGAAATTGATCCATACCATTATGCTCAGTTAATATTTGACAAAGGAGTCAAGAGCATACAGTGGAATAAAGATAGTCTATTCATTAAATGGTGTTGGGAAAATTAGACAGATACATACAAAGAAACTGAAACTAGTTCACCAGCTTACACCATCCACAAAAATAAGCTAAATGGATAAAATATTTAAATGTAAGTCATGAACAACAACAAAAAAATTAAGATATTTAAGAATAACATAACCAAGGAAGTACAAGATCTGTACTCAGAAAACTAAAGAAGAGAGAGAAGATACAAACAAGTGAAAGAATATATGGTGTTCATGGAATGATAGAATTAACATAATTACAATGTCCATACTACTCAAAACAATTTATAGATTCAATGCAATTCCTATTAAAATACCACGGTGTATTTCACAGATCTAGGCAGCAAAATCTCAGACATCTCTTGTAGCAATATGTTTACTAATACATCTCCTAGGGCAAAGGAAACTAAGGAGAAAATAAACAAATGGGACTACATCAAAATAAAAAGCGAAAGAAACCATCAACAAGACAAAAATGGAGTCCACTGCATGGGAGAACATATTTGCCAATGATACACCCGATAATTGGTTAATTTTCAAAGTATATAAGGAACTCATTGAACTTAACAAAAAAGGAAGACAAACAATCTAATTAAAAAATGGGCAAAGGACCTAGCTAGACACTTCTCCAAAGTGGACATACACAAGGCCAAAAGACACATGAAAAAATGCTCAGTCACTGATCATCACAGAGATATAAATTAACATGACAATGAGTTATCACCTCACACCTGTCAGAATGGCTATCAACAACAAATCAACAAACAACAAGTGTTGGCAAGGATGTGGAGAAAAGGAAACCCTTGTGCATTGTTGGTGGGAATGCAAACTAGTACAGCCTCTGTGAAAAAACAATATGGAGTTTTCTCAAAAAATTAAAAATGGAACTCCTATTTGACCCAGTGGTCCTACTTCTAGGAATATATCTTAAGAAATCAGAAAAACTAACCAGAAAGAATGTATGTACCCCTATGCTCATAGCAGCACAATTTACAATAGCTAAGATGTGGAAACAGCCCAAGGGCCTGACAATAGATGAGTGAATATAAAAGTTGAGGCACATTACACAATGGAATACTTCACAGCTTTAGAAAAGAAAACTCTATTGCTATTTGCAACAGCATTAATGGAATCTGGAAATAAGCCAGTCAGAGAAAGTCAAGTGTCACATGATTGCACTCATATGTGGAATCTAATGAACAAAATAAACTGATGAGCAAAATAGATCCAGAGACATAGAAGCATGGAACAGACTGATGAATTTCAGAGGGAAGGTGGAAGTGGGGAGGTGAGAGGGGAGTGATAAACCAGGGAACTTGTATGCATATAAGTAAATCATGGACACAGGCAATAGAGTGGTAAAGGCCTGGAAAGGGTAGGAATGGGGTAGAGGGGGTTAATGGGGAAAAACAACTATAACACACAAACAAAGGGGTCATCTATAATACTTGCAACAATAAGTTAATTTTTTAAAATAATAGAAAAGATAAAAACAAACAAGAAAACCAACAAAGTGTGTTTATAAATGTAAATTAACAAGCCTCATCATCATTTCTATACACAGGGATGATTCATTTAACTAACACAGAAATTCACCTAAATGGCCTACTCAAGGTCACCTGAGCAGTCCTTTGTGTAATCTGGAAGTGGATATTCAAATTGTAAAAATACCTTGCAGCCTCATTACAGATCCAAATTTATTGTATTCTTAGCAAGTACCACTGGAAGGACAAATTATCTTTAGTCTAGACAGCAAGGTTGGACTTTCCTTAGCCTTACCAAGTGCCCACATACCTGGAACCTAGACTTCAACCCTCCTCTTTCCTGTCTTATCTGCTCCAAAAGCTGGGTGATGACAGAACATGACTGTTTTTAAGACTATTTTTTATGACTCTCCTTGATTAAATAAAAACTGGCCATATTTTCTTTTGTTCCTCCAAACTCCTATATTAATGCAGAGAACAAATACTTATTAAACACTTCTTTTGTTGCCACTCACTGTGCTAGACACTGGGAACACCACCAGCATGCTCCTTCCTCATGGGAAGACAGAGAGTAAACAAGAATCAGCTGCACTCGCTTTGGCAGCACATGTACTAAAATCAGAACAATACAGAGAAGATTAGCATGGCCCCTGCACAAGAATGACAAGCAAATTCGTGAAGTGTTCCATATTCAAAAAAAAAAAAAAAAAAAAAAAAAAAAAAAAAAAAGAATCAGCTACACTGCTCTGTGACCAAAAGGTCACAGGTCCATTTCCTGGTCAAGGCACCTGGGCAGGTTGCAGGCTTGATCTAGGTTGGGGTACATAGGGAATCTAACCACTCAATGTTTTTCTCACATCCACGTTTTCCTATCGCTCTTTTCTTCTTCTTTCCTCTCCTTTCAAAAACAAAAATTAATAAAAACATATCATTTACTGTAGTGGGCATTTTTTTCTGTTTTCTGTGTCCTGCACAGAAAAACGACAGGTTCCTGAGTGGAGGAGCTGGGGATGAAGAAATTAGAGAAAGAAAGAGATAAGAGGCAGAAATAGATAAAGCTGGGAGCTAGGTGGGCGCCATCTCTCTGATGGAGAGACACTCACACTCACCACAGACAACACAGCATATTTATTGGTTTCTAAAGGGGAGTTTAAGGTCAAAAGGAGTTTCGGGTGTGCCCAGATCCTATTCATCAAGATCTGGGTAAGCTCTTCATTTTTTGGTACAAGATTTAGCATATCAAGATCTGGGTAAGTCAAGGTCTTATTTGTTTCTCATTCCAAGCACATGGATTAAGATAAGAAATCAGTACTGATAACAGGATTCTGCCAGTGCCCTTGGGCTCAGCTGATAAGAATGAAAAGAATGTCCATGTGCCTTCTCTGGCGGCTCTCTACAATTTACAGTGTGGTCAGCTCTATGAAGATAAAAAATATGATGCACTGGGTCGGGTAGGTAGGAATGGATGGATCAGGGAAGCCCTCTCTAAGCAGGTTTGAACTGAAACCTGGAGCAGTAGGATAAGTCAGCCTTTTCTTTTTTTGCATCTCACAGATTTAAATTTCTAATACAGTAAACATCCCACATGAATAAAAAGCTCTTTGGGGGTCATTTTATTTTTTCCCAGAGCAAAAGGATCATGGGGCCAAAAAGTTAGAAAACCACAGTGGTTCATCCCCAGCCATGATTGGTCCATTTCTTTCTCTGACCTCATAAGGCACAATTTTAATGGAATTGCAAACCACTCCTCTATTAGGCCCTGGCTAGGCTGAAGTTTTAGCCCACTGGAGCCCAGGAAGCTGATGGGTAGTGACCTGTTGGATGTGAACTAGTTGGCTTATCTTCTCATTAGTTTTTTTGTTGTTTTTGTTCCTCCTCCTCCTCCTCCTCCTCCTCCTCCTCCTCCTCCTCCTCCTCCTCCTCTTCCTCCTCCTTTCTCCTTTGCTTTTTTCTTTTTCTATTTTCATCACTGACCCACTTCAGTGGGAATGGGTATCAGATAACATTTTTTATTTTTTTAAATCACTATTTGTGATGACTTTGCAGCCATCTCTGCCAACGAGGAGTGCCATTTTGGCAACTGCCTCATCCTCAACACCATTGGCAAGAGATCCTCTGTAGAGGTTAGGCTGGCCTGGCACATTGTTGCCAGCACAGAGGTGGCTGTGAAAGTTGTGAACTGGGATGGTTCCTGTGAGGTCCTCCAAGAGGTTCAGTCGTTTAAGAAATTAAATCATCCTAACATCACAAAATTGTTTGAGATCTTACCATCCAGGAACAGGTGTGTCGCTTCATGGAGCATATAAGTGAAGGAACCTTATTTGACTACTAGAGGCCAGGTGCATGAAAATTGTTCACTCGGGGGGTTCCTCAGCCCCACCTGCAGCCTCTCACAGTCCAGGACCCCTCAGGGGATGTCCACCTGCCAGCTTAGGCCCACTCCCTGGGGGAACTGGCCTAAGCTGGCAGTCAGACATCCCTCTGGCAGCCTGGGAGCCCTCAGGGAATCCCTGATTAACAGCCTTCAAGGAGCAGGCCTAAGCTATTAGTTGGACATCCTTATGGCTGCTGTGGAACTCCTGCTTCTGCCGCTGGCTGGTCAGCTATGAGTCGGCATCTGGCTGAGCAGTGCTCCCCGAACAGAAGCACACTGATCACCAGGGCACAGCTCATCTGGCCCCTGGTGGTCAGTATGTGTCATAGTGACCAGTCGTTTCTAGTCATTCGGCCTTTAGGGTCAATTTGCATATTAATCTTTCATTATATAGGATTTAAAGAACTGTGGTCCCATGAAGGAGAACAAAGCCCAAGAGCCATTTTGACAACTGCTATCAGAGATACATTACTGTCACCAGGGACACAGTGTACATTCGGACCTAAAGCCAGAGAACATGGTTCTAGATAGTGAGATGAATGTCAAATTAGAAGACTTTGGCTTCAGTAGAGAATTTACAGAAGAGAAACTGACCACCTTCTGTGGTACTGGCCCTTAAATGACCCCAGAGATGTTCCAGTTCGAACCCTATGAGAGCCCAAAGGTGGGCATCTGAAACACAGGGGTAGTGCTCTCCAGGATGGTGCTAGGGGAACTACCATTTATGGGAAAGAATTTTGAAGAACTTAGCACATATTGAATGGTTGTTTCTTTATACCATGCTTCTGTCTACAATGTCAAAAACTTGTACGAAAATTAATGACTATTGACCTCTGACAAAGACCAGTCCTGGAAGATATAATGAAAGACTATTTGGTCAACATTGGCCAGTCAGGGGAATTGATGCCATGCATCAAACCATCCTGGGGTGACTTAGACCCCCCAGATAGCCTAAATAATGAAGAACATGGGATATGAGCATCATAAGATACCGGGGTTACTTACAAGAAGAACATATAACAACATCATGGGCATTTATCTCGTCTTTGGTAGTATGAAAACCAAGATTTGTGGCCACAAGATTAGGGTAACTCCATATCCTTCCCCTGATCCCAGCATCAGTCTTTTTCTAATCCAGGGGTTCAGGCATCAGGGCAGAAAGGCAGAGACCCTGGGATTCCACCACCCAGCCCAGAGTCAAATACTCCAACTTCCCCAGGCTGTCTGCAAGGAGGACAGTCATTCCCCCAGCAAGTGTGCAAGCCAGGATGACCATTTCCCCAGTCAGCATGAGGATGAGGATGACCATTCACCTAGCTGGTGTAGAAGCAAGGAATTCCATTCCCTCAGCCAATATGGAAGCAAGGACTGCAATTCCCCGAGGCAGCTTAGAATCAAGGACTGCCACCCCTAACACTCCAGTGTGAACTGGGGGCTCCTCTCCACCCACAGCAGCAGCACCAGCAGTGGTGGTGGAACCTGAGAGCGAACCACCAATGAAAATTGCCTTCAAGCTGGGCAGCAAGACGGTGGGACCTAAACCTCTTCCTCTGGCCACAGCCGGGGCCAGCAGGGGTTGGCTAGGCGGGTGTTCAGGTTTTTCTTAAGATTCCTATGCTGTAGGCTGTCCACTGAAAAGCAGCATCTGAAAGGGACAAGAGTGAAGCCAATATAATTTTTTACAATAGTGTACAGCCAAAGCAGGACCTCAGTGCAATCAAGGGGAAATCAAGCAGCACTCTGCATTTTATTTATTTTTGTTTTTTAATTAATTATTTTTAAAATATATTTTATTAATTTTTTACAGAGAGGAAGGGAGAGGGATAGAGAGTTAGAAACATCAATGAGAAAGAAACATTGATCAACTGCCTCCTGCACACCCCCCACTGGGGATGTGTCTGCAACCAAGGCACATGCCCTTGACCGGAATTGAACCTGGGACCCTTCAGTCCTCAGGCTGATGCTCTATCCACTGAGCCAAGCCAGTTTTGGCAGCACACTGCATTTTAAATGTTGAACTTAAAAAATGCTGAGTTCCAAGGAGGCCAGCCATGTGGTGTGGAAAGAGGGGAAATGGCTGAACACAGTCTGCTGTGGGTGAGAGCTAGACGTACATGCTGTGTGTGCAAGGTGAGAGGACTTGGCCCAGTGGACCATGGAGGTGGGCAAACTGCCGAGGTGTTCTCTGCATGGGAATCACATCAGGATGGTATATGACATCCCCATGGACTTCAGAAGCATCTTAGTACCTTCTGAACTTGGAAGATTGCCTGGAGCCCTCAGAGGTCAAGAGGAAAAGCTGCTTTCCCCATGAGACCACCCTTTAGCCCCCACCTGAATGAAACTTCAGAGACTGTCTGTTTTTCCTGGGACTCTTCTCCTTTCCCTGTCCTCCTTTGCTCCCGTGTTTGTGGGGGTTCTTATTAAATTATTTGGTTCTCTCAAATTTTATAACAAACTTGATGCTCCAGAAAATAAAAAAAGAAATTTACAGATGATGGATGGCATGCAGACTGAATGGCCATTTTCTGTTTAGTATCATTTTGGTATAAAAAGTAACCATGATGATCACTCAATGACTATCTATGTCTTCAAGTTCTATTAAAGTAAACATCTGAAACTACACACTTACTGCTTATTTTTATTCAAGAGAACAGTCATGGTGATTTATTTACTCAAATATTTATTTTATTTTAATGTTCTTTTTATGGGTATATCAGTAAACTAAATTATATAACCCCTCAACAGAAGTTTGTGCAAGTAAATCATAATAAACTGCTTAATTTCCTAAATTTTTACCAATACGGCTGGCCAAATCTGGGGAGTTTCTGGCTTATTTATAAATCTAAATTATGGAAATGCCCCCTATTATGATAAATGTGAAGTAGCTAAACCATTTTCTGCTTTATTTTTATTCAGTATTTTATATCAGATTGGAGGAAAGTGAAATGCAAGCCTTAAAAAGGAGGTAATATTCTTTTAGTAGGAATTACAAAACATTAAATTCTGAATAGTAGAAGCAAGTGAATAATTTCTAAATCCATCTGCAACCTATCACTGAAGCTCTCAACATCTGATATCCAGGGGCTACTTGAAAGTGATGAGGTTTCTGTGGTCACATGATATAAAAATAAGAGAACTTTTATGAATTATTATTTTTTAATCATTATTGCTGAGAGAATTACAAATGTCCCCCTTGCATTCCCACCTCCACCCAGTTCCCATCCCTACTGATTAAAAACACACCGCATGTGGGTGTCAGACCAGTCAACTCTAGGCCCTCCTACCAGTCTCGATGTACTTTCTTCATTACTCTGTAATTGTAGGGCTTGCACTTAGCCAGATTCCAGGCAGTTCTGAGTGATTTGGTTCTGTATTTCAGTTATAATTTTGATGTGGCTGTGGGAGGTGGTGAGTAATGATAATTACCTATGCCACCATCTTGGTTCCTCCTATTAGCTTCTTATAAATCTCCTTCTTCTTGTGATGTTGTGATCTGAATTCTTTTTCTTAAATAAATATGCTTCTTGCTAGCAGAAGAGTTAAATTTTATTCATCAAAAAATATTTATTTAGGGATTACCATGTCAAAGCACTGTACCCTTCAGCCTGGTACAGTGCTAGGGTGCAATGTAAGATACCAGCGAATGTATATTAAATGAATGGATGCATGAAAGTAAATAAGAAAAATGCATGCTTTTCTTATTGACCTCAAAGAAATTATAGTTAGTTTGGGAAGATAAGAAATAAAACTATGAATATGTATGATTTAGTATAAGAATGAGTGATTTATACAAATACCGTAATATAGCAATGGCCAGTCACCGTGGGATAGAATTTCTTGGGAAAGGGCAGGACTTGTGCTGTAGCTCTGAGGGTGGAGAGAAAGGAAGGGAGAGAGCAGTGCGGATTCATGAAGCCAGGAATAAGCATGAGTACGTTTCAGGACCAACTTCACTAACGCAGTGAACTCATTCTAGAGAGTGCTTGGGATAAAGGGATACTCGTAGGTCAGTAGGTGCTCCTGAAGATACACGGGGTCTCTGATGAGCAGAGTAATTCCACAGGTTTTCAGTAGATACCAAGAACCCAGTAGAGATATTTCTAGCATCGAAATATCTGAAGGAAAATGGAGCAGTCAGGGGCAGTTTGTAGAAAGGTGACCTTAGAATATTGAAGATCTAAAACATCAATCATAGCCAAAAAATATAATGGGAGGGACTCTTTTGACTGTCAGCTCCTCGGTGTGTTTTATTTATCTCTGTATCTCCTGTGTCCATCACACAAATGGTACCAATAAATAGCTTTAGTATACATACCTAAAGAATTGATAGGACTTAATTGGTCATTAATTCCTAGTTTTCTAATTGAAGAAAATGAAAATAAAGAGTTGGCTCTAGCCAGTTTTGCTCAGTGGTTAGAGCATCAGACAGTAACTAAAGGGTCCCAGGTATGATTCTAGTCAAGGGCACATAACTCGTTGCAGGCTTGATCCCTGGCCCTGGTCAGGTTGCAAACAAGAGGCAACCTATGATGTGCCTCTCTCACATTGATGTTTCTCTGTCTCTCCCTCTCCTTTTTACTTTCTCTAAAAATCAATGGAAAAATATCCTCAGGCGAGGATTAACAAATAAAAAGAAAAAGACAAATGGAACTGTTGGGTCTGGTTGATTGGGATTAACAGTGGTGCCATTTAGAGCTTCGGTCTGTGGACTGAAGGGTCCCAGGTTCGATTCCGGTCAAGGGCATGTAAGTTGGTTGTGGGCATTCCCGGTAGGGGGTGTGCAAGAGGCAGCTGGTCGGTGTTTCTCTCTCATCGACTTTTCTAGCTCTTTATCTCTCTCCCTTCCTCTCTGTAAAAACAAAACAAAAAAAACACATATTAATAACAGTGGTGCCACTGACAAGTAGATTTCAAAGGGAAATTGCTTTTGAGAAGATGAGCCCATGTGCCCAGGCTGCATTTGAGCTGCCACTGGGACAACCTGATGCAAAAGACATGTTCTTTCTTTGGGGTAAATACAAATGTTAAGAGAAAATGGACTTTTCTAAAAAAGAAAGGTGAGTGCTGCTTATTTAAAGTTCCTTTATGTAAGAAATATGGTCCTTGAAAAGCCTATCTTCTCAGCAATCTTTTCCTCCTCTACTTAACAGTATTTGTCCTCTTTTATAGATTATTAAGCTTTTACTCATTCAGCACTTAATTGTGCAACTGAGAACTTGTAGCTGGGGTTTGTGTCCCTAACTTTTCACAGCCTTTCGCTGGAAACAGCTGAGGTTCATATCAGTGCTTCCATACACTTTTGCAATTGTATGTGAAATAGTATATTTTTGGGGGAGTGGGGGGAAAGATCCTTAACTTTTATTAGATTCTCATGGAGCCCAGGGTCCCACAAAGTAAAAAGGCCCTGTTTACTTTGGGATTTTATTGCTTGTCTCACCTTTCCAGTAAGCATGATTATCGAAAGCTTGGGGTGACCCTCCTTCCAATTGATCCTTTCCTAAAATCTGGGCATTTTAAATTTCAGTAATGAATTGGTATTTCTGTGAAACCTTAGTTTAACCTAGCTAAAGAGGGATTTATGTAAGATTTGATGTTCTACCCCCTTGATTTTCTTTGTCATTTAATTTTATTTACATATATTTGTATAAAGTTAAGAATGTGGACATGCCCAACTTCAGCTTTTAAAATTCTATTTCTGTTTTTTTTCCCCCTTTAAACACAGTTGACCTAGATATAATATTTTGTGAAAAATCTGCTCAGATTTCAGTTTAAGCAATTTTTGATAGGGTGGTTGTATATTTAACTATAAGAAAGTGCCAAATTATTTTCCAAAGTAAGTGTAACACTCCAAGAAACAATGTATAAGAATTTGTTTTTCATCCTCACCACCACTTGGTATTGTCAGACCTTTTAATTTTAGCCTGACTGCTATTTCATGGTATTTTCAATTTATACATCCCTGATAACTAATCTCATTTAGCATTTCACATGCATTTATTGGCCCTTCAATTTCTTATTTTATTTTTTACCTCTTGTCCCCCTTCATTTAAAGTAATTATTGCTCTTCTTATTTCTCTTCCTCTCATTTTTAGAAACTGATGGATAATCATTTGCTTGAACTCAGATATTTGATAATTACATAGAGTTGCTTAAATTAAAATTAAATATGGTATGTAACATCCCTGCCCTTTTTTTCTCACATCTATTGCCTCTTGAAAGCCCCTTGTGAAGCCTGGAAACTTCTGGTAAGCTGATTTTATCCAAGCAGAAGATCTTAGGGCTTCAGTAATTTGTCTTAGATTCCCTTGATAACTTGCACGGTAATTACTGCATTAGCTTTCATGAATTGTTTTCTAACTTAAAAAAAAATGTGTTCATTTGTGTAATCAATTACTGAAAACTAATAAGTACACAAGCAACAGGACATAATTTTTATTTTACTTTCATCTTTTCCCACAAGTACTCATATCATTCATTTATTTTCTTTTGGATGCTCTAACACTTTTGCTTTCATGCATGTGAATTTGAATCCAAAATGACTGAATATTAGTGGCAGAAAACCATGCTATTATGTAACTGCCTATGTGAATTTAAAGACTCATGCATGAAATGCCTTTCAAATTATTTGTAAAGCAGGTATTTTGTGCCCGATTATTTTGCTACAGATAACTATCACATGGCAGCGGTTTTATTAAGTCTTGAATTATCTCCTCAGGTTTGATTAGATTATAATTTCTTGAAGGTTATTCCTTTGAATGTTTGTGTTGGATATATAGGAAAAGATTCCAATGCTGTATTAGTAGAGGCATGAATATCTAAAAATATAACAGCCAAGGTGTTATTTTCATTCTTAGTTGAGCTCTTTGGAAAAAATACAGTGCAAACAAAATAAACTTACATACTGTGTCACACTACAGTGACCTTTAATGATTTGGCTGTGAAAGGATGTAAATTCTGCAAGTAAACAGATTTTGAAAAATCATAGAACTGAGCCACCAAACTTGGTTTAACCAACATTTGAAGCTATTTTCTTTTTTAAAATATATTTTTATTCATTTCAGAGCAGAAGGAAAAGGGAGAGAGAGAAACATCATCTGAATGATGAAAGAGAATCATTGACTGGAATCCTGCACACTCCAACTGGGGATTGAGCCCATAATGCAGGCATGTGCCCTTGACCGGAATCAAACCTGGGACCCTTCAGTCTACGGGCTGACATTCTAACCACTGAGAAAACCGACTAGGGTGTTATTTTCTGATATATTTCTTCTATTGATAAAAGCAGTAGTTACTGTTTTGAGTTAGCATTTTGTGAGATTACAGATTTTTTTTTTTACTTATTTAGTCAACACTTATTGAGCACTGTTATATCTCAAGCATTTTATTTTATAGCACAGATTTCTTGGAGAGAAGCAAAAATCATCTGTGTTAGGGGGTTCTTTTGATTTTTACATGATCATGTTTATTTTTCTGAGCAGAGTTCCCATCCTCCTCAGACCCTTATGTTTCCTGTTTATGATTCATTCAGGGTGACTACAAAGATGGCTTAAAGAAATACATTTTTTTTAAGTTTAAGAAGATGTGTGCACTTTATGATAAATGTTTGGGTCAGTTGTCAGATTGAAAAAGCTTCTTTTTCTTGTTTCCTCTGCATCCAGACCATTTTTCAACGTTAATATCCTGTCATATCATCTATTTGTCATGCCATACAGCATGCCTGTACATTTAGAAAAGGAACAGAAACCACACCCTGTCATTGTGCCTGCTGTATTTAATAACAGAAACTGCTTCTTGTACATTTAGGGACTGGTTCCTCTCTGAGTCTTCAGAGTATAATCTGTGCCATAAAAATGCATCAAACTCACATGGGATTTATTGATGTTCTAAATTTTATTTCAAAGCTTATCTCCCATGTTGTAAGCAATATTTACTATATTACCTTATGCTCCCATATCAGATAAGCCTCCTTTTAGGCTGCCCTGCCTTTCAAAACCTCTGTTCCTTCTTGTGTTGCTTGCTTGTATCTTCATAGGTATCTTACATGATTTAAACCTTGGTACAGAGTCTCAGCATACAGCTTTTCTTCAGTGATTCAACAACATTTTACATCTCAATTGCCTTCCTGCCCATTGCTTTGACAATCAACTTCTTTTATGTTTTATTTTAGCTTTGTTTAGTTTTTACATTTTACTCGAATGCATGAGCTGATCTTTTATAAACTTAAAAATATCAGTGCACACATTATCCAAACCAGGGAAAAACTCAGTAATTTGAGTTGCTGACTGAATTTGGTCTGTATTCATTCTCTTCCTTAGCCTGAAACTTGTGCTGATTCCATATTGAACAGTGAATTATATGCTCTCCTGGACATTTCCATGGCTGTCAGATTATGAGGGACTTTGAGTGGGTTGAGATATAGCTAGGATGAACCTTCAGCAAATTTGCAAAGTATGTGAATGTTCATTCATTCATTTTTATATTTCACATATATTTCAAAATGCAGATGCCTTCCTTTTTTGATTTTGTGTAAATTTTCCTAGCTTCTTTGCCTCTCTCTTTCTTCTCAATGCCTCCAGAGCCAAGAACACCACATGATGTCATTGCCATGTTCCCAAAGGTTTTCTCCATCATTCTTCCTCAAAACTCCAGTTTCTTTGTGCAAGATTTCCACTGGCATATGATGTGCTCATTCATATTAAGATGTGAATGATCAATGGCTTTTCTGGATGTCATGTCTCCCATTCTAATTGCAGTCATTAAGGATAATCACCAAATCTGACTTCCAAATTCTGGATGTATAGGCCATCCCACCTTCCTAATTTTGGGAGAGAGCCAGGAAGCTGAAAGTAAAACTTCTCTGAGTGATTAGTGCCATAAATTAACCTGGACCAGTGATAACTATCAATGCTTCATATTTTATTATGATGCCAACCCAATAGTCACACACATTAATAACAGATTCCCCTTGGGTTGCTGGAATTTTCCCCAGTTGGATGGCTGTATTTTCTTATAGGCAAGGGCATGTTGCTGAAAAAAGGAAGTGTCTATTTGAAGCACTTCATTCTTCTGGTCTGCTGGGGTGGAAACAGAGTTTTCATGCCTTTAGAAAACCTGTCAAGCACTGAAAGTCTTTGATCATTGTATTCTTAATTAAAAAACAAACAAACAAAAAACACCCCACAACAACACAAAAAACTAGTTTGAAACATGCATTCTTTGTAAGCCCATTAATTCTAAAATGTCAGTATTTTAGCTTCCCACCTGATTTTATTTTTCATTTCACTTCTTACATGACTCTCTCTTTACTACATAGCCAAACCTCGAAAAAGTTTGTACCTGTTCTGTCTTCCACCCACATGTTCAATTACATCACTTCACCTATGGTCAGAGCGACCCACATTGCTAAATCCAAGACATTTCCCATTCCCATTTTGCTCGACCTCTCACCTCTTATCAGGATTTTGAATTTATAGACCATTCCTCGTTGCTTGAAAGATTCTCACACTTGGTTTCTGAATCACTCTGTCTGACCTTTCAGCTCCTTCTTTCTCCTGCCCATCTCAATCTGTCCTCAAGTCCTGTTTGTATTTTAGAAGTCTCTCTCTCTCTAGAACATGGGAATTTCTGCTGGCACGTAGGTGGCATCTATGACTGACTATGGTTGCTGGGACTTGCTTCTTCATTACCTCTCCTTTGGAGTGTTGTGGTAAACTGCATCCTGGTCATCACACACCATGGTGGTATCATCTTCATCCATTCTCCACACAACAGCCCAGTGGACTTTTTTTTTTTTTTTAACAATGTAAATTTGACTATAGTTTGTGGTTACAACTCATTTCTAACACTGCACCCTCTACCCCAACCAATTTGGAATTTTTATTTATTTGTTTATTTTGTTATTGCATTTAACACCAAAATTAAGGTCATGTGTTGCCTGTCCACTATCTAATTCTCTGAACACACCAAGCTCCTGGTTCTTTTTGTTTCACTCATGTTTATCTCATATTTCATCAAATATATTACACTTGCTTCAGGCACAGAGCATTGACATTGCTGTCCCTTCTGCCTCCCCATCTCTCCTAGTAAATGTATATTAATTTTTCAGTTCCCAAGTCGGTCATCCCTTCCCTGAATAACCTGGTCAAGTCATTGCTGTTGTCCTATAATGAGATTCTTCTTCATAACACTGATCACAGTGTGAATTTCCATTTTGTGCGTGTGGTTAATTTAGAGGCCTGGATAATCTGTGATCCATGCATTTTAAATAGTGCAAAATAATGATGCAATAATGTCAGTTGTCTTGATCCAGCATCTAGAAGGGTTCAGAAATCTGGAGAAGGGGCTGTGCATAAATTAAATAAGAGTCCAGATATGAAACATAATTTTGAAAGGCATATTGGGAAGAGTCTTGGCTTAAAGAAGACCAAGTTCTCCTTGTCTCAAGACCCCTTGCTTTTTATTAACACAATTTGTCCTAAGGCAAGGTGGAGATATACACATCAAAGGATAGGGTTAGTTACTAAATCCATTGTCAGAATGGGGAATTACCTAGGCTGTTCAGGTGTTTGGCCAACAGGAGGCAATAACATGTAGATTAAGATGACCTGAACTGTCTGGCAGCAAGTAGTCATCCTTTTCAGGTTTGGGGAAATCCCGTTAGCCATTCCCAGGTGATTCAGCCCTTGCTGACATGCTGGAATTGGCTTCGGCATGCAAATTATCAGGAGGAGCCCAGAATCTTTCTTGATGGTTCTAAAAATTGGTCAAGGCTCGGTGTAGAAAAAGGTGTTGGAAAGCACAGGTAAGTTTCTGGGTTCAAGAACATAAGCTTAGTTTCAGGTAGACTCCAAGCATTTTATTATTAACCTTTCTTGTTGTTTCCATAATCATTGACTTTATTTTAAATTCAATATCCCCCATGAGTGGCTGAGTTCTTACTATAATAGAACATCTTAAAGCATTATTTTACCTTTGAGAAGAAGCATTTAGGCAGTTGGTTATTTGTAGCATCATCATTATAATTATTAGGCAAAGCCACTTCACCTGCCCAGTCTCTTTACTAGTAAAATAAAGATGATACTGGTAACCAGAATGGTAAGCTGAGGGTTTATCCTCCTGGGTCCTATCTTGCAAAGCCAATGAGCTTCGTGGACTAGAAGATTTAAGCAAAAGTGGAAAATTTATTACAGGCAGAGTCAGACTCCCCACATGGGGGCCCAATAATGGGCTACCCATGAAGCCTTGTAGTTCATTTGCTACAAGCCTGCTCTATGTTTACCTATGTTGCTACCCGATTGATTCTCTCATTGTTCTTGCCCATCAATGGACCTGAACTTTCTCTGTTACTATGTGTTCGTACACCTTGTTGAAGCATGTCCTCCCTTGTTTTCCCATGCTTCCTGCTCTGTGTCAAAAGACGTTCTGTTATTTCAGCATGGTTGGTTCCTGTGGTTAGGCTTGCTCAAACTGCCATGTCAGCTTCTGCCTATGTTCCACCTGCCTTTGTTTCCCGCTGGACCCCTGCCCTGTCTGCCTTTGTGTCAAGCTAACTTCTCTCAATACTTCCTCCATGAGTTTTTTACGAATATTCAAGATGTATATGTTCAGTGCAGAATCCGTTATATATTAAAGTTTCAATAAACTATTGCTATTAGTATGTTAAGTGTCATATCATTTTCTAAGTTAATAATTAATATTTTACTAAAACTAATTTAAACTTTTGGCATCTGTAAAAAACAGCAAGTTCCAGAGTGGCAATAAAACTATAATCAGTTCAGGTCCACTCCTCTACCTGGGGAGGCACATGAACATCTCTGAGCCCCAGGATGGCTTTGGTGGTGGATTTCATGTGGGTTACCTCAGGCCTTTGGTAAGGACCAGTACTTTCTTTGATCTTTTCTGGGTGGAAAATAGGTTGCAGAGAACAGAAAATATCAACCTCCAACTTCCTAGGTTACTATCTTCCTGTATATTATTTGCAGTACAAATGGATTTACCTTTATCTGAACAATCTGTGGCTGATCAAATCAGATTTGGAAACATATTTTGAGGTCTAAGGATTATAGACAAAGCAGAGTTTTACATCCCACCCTTTCATTTTTCCTTCCAATTATTTGGTGTCGTCTCCCTCCCATCCCCCTCCCATCCCCCACCCTGCGTTGTGACTAAGGTCTGGCCGCTCAGGGTAGGACTGGATCATTCTTTTCTACTGGGCCAAGCCTGAGGCCACAGATGAAAAGTCAGGATGTGAAGGGAAGCCAGAGGCCAAAGGCAGGAAACCGACCGTACAGTTCCTAGAGTCCAAGCAGAAGCAGAAACGGAGTTTGGGGCTGAAGCCAAAAAGCAGAAGAAGATGAATTTCGTAGTGAGCCTTGAGAGCTGTTCTGGAAAAGTGCCCGAGATGTAGCTGACCTGGAGAGGCTTTCTAGGACCACTTAGGGCCATGTGAGCAGTAAATGGGCTCGTTAAATTTACGGGAGCAGAGCTGGCCTCCTGTCTGTCTTTTCATCTGTGCAGAACACAGACCCATCCTTAGCACAGAAGGCGCCCTTTGTACACATATGCATTGCTTTTTACTAAAAAAAAATACAAATAAGCTTTGGTTTGGTAAGTTAAGGATTGTGAAATAATGAGACCTTTTATAAAAGAAAGGGGAATAAACACAAAATGCACTGGAATAATTTTCCTTGGGAAATGCTTCATCTCCATGCTTCATAATTGGCACCTTGGTGCAATTATGCTTAAGATTGATTCAGCATTGCAATGATAAAACTCTGTTTTCGTAAAGTTCAGAGGGTTAATTCGGGATCTTAAATAGGTTGCCAGATGACATCTGGAAAAAAAAATAGTTTCTTACTCCTCTCTTTCCCTCCCTTTCAAAATATCTAACTGAATAGAAATATAAACTCTGTCCGCAAAGTTTGGTATAAATGACTTCTTTACATTCTCTTCACACATTGAACAATAATGGCAGTGACCTGGATTTTCTTTTTTTAATGCGCAAAGTAAAATATATTCAGAAATCTTACCATTCACCTTAGCATTTGATTCTGTATTTTGAGAACTTGTGTTTTCCACCCTTATATAATACACAATTGACTTCACAATTTAAGAGAGGCAGAGCCCAATCATGCGGTGAGAACACCACAAGGGACCTTGAGAGGTCAGTGGGATCATAGCTTGGTGCTCATTCAGAATGGCACCTAAAGCCGAATAGCTTTCCTATTTTTCAGAGACTTCACAACCCCGCTTTTCACTGTCTAGCTTCTAGATTAGTTCTACTGCTGCAGTGTGATCCCCTTTTCCCTTTATGAGTCCTAGTATGAATTGAAACTATAACAAGTCACCGCTTCATTATGAAGAGGCCATTTTCCTCCTTATGTCAGGGAAGGCACCATCTTCTCCCAGTGGCTTGAATCAAAAATCTGTATATTACCTTTAATGTCTTCTCTTTCAATTCACAATTCCAGTTAATCGCCAAACGTTAGCAGTTTCACACCCTAAACATCTTTCATATCTATTTACTTTTCTCTTTCCTCACCACAACTCCAATCTAAGTGACTGTGATGATGAATTTTATATGTCTACTTGACTAGGCTGGAGTATTCAGATATTTAATCAAGTGCTAATCTAAGGTGTTGTTGTGAAAGCATAAGGTTGCAGATGTGGTTAACAGTTGACTTTGAGTAAAAGAGATTACCTTTGATAACGTGGTGAAACTTATTCAGTCAGCTGATAGGTATCCTTATGAGCAGAAACTGAGGTTTCCCAAAAGAGAAGAAATGCTACTTAAACAAATCCTACTCTGCCTGAGTTGCCAGCCTGCCTGCCCTACAGATTTTAGACTTGCCAGCCCCCACAGATTTAAAATAAGTATTTTTGGATTAGGTAGGTAGACAAGAGATGCTAGATAGATAGATAGATAGATAGATAGATAGATAGATACGTAGATACATAGATGATAGGTAGATGATAGATAGATAGATGGAAGTAGGTAGACTATTGGTTCTTTTTCACTGGAGAACCCTACCTGATATAGCTACTCTCATTATATATGAACTCTTATCTAAATAGTTCTTAACTGGTTTTCTGGCTATCTATTGTTGTGTAATAAAGTGCCCCAAAACTTGGTGGCTTAAAGCAATGATTTATTATTCTTTTACAGTTTTGTGGGCTGACCGTGCTTAGCTGGGGAGCTCTTAATTGGGGACTTTCATACAGTTGCAGTCCAGAGGTAACTGGAGCTGGGAGTCATCTTAAAGCTTGCCCGGACTGGACATTGAAGATGGCTCACTCAGGTAGCCACCAGCTGACGGTGTCATTTGTAGGGCTGCCATAGGGCACCTTCCACAAAGCCTCTGCGTGTGACCTGAGCTTTACACAATATGGTGGTTGGGTTCTCTGAGGCAATGTCCAAAGAGTGAATAATTCAAGAGACCCAGGCAGAATCCACAAGACCTGTTATGACCTAGTTTTCGGAAGCCCAAGAAGACCACTGCTGTTCCCATCTCTTAGTGCACATGAGGTTCAGCCCAGATTCCAGGGGAAGAGTTTAAATTGTACTTCTTGATGTGAGGAGTAACATTTGTTTTTTGTTTTTGAAAAAAACTTCTTTATTTTTTAATTAGAGTTAATATATAATATTACGTTATTTTTAGGTGTACAGCAAATGATTAGACAGTTATATAACTCACACAATGATCACTCTGATAAGTCTGGTACCCATCTCACACCACACATGGTTATTACAATATTATTGACTATATTCTCAATGCTGTACTTTTACATCCCTATGACTATTTGGTAACTGCCAATTTGTACTTCTTCATTTCCCCCCCCACTTTTCCCCCATCCTCCCAACCCCACTGTCATCTGTCAATCATCAGTTCATTCTCTGTACCTATGAGTTTGTTTCTATTTTGATGAGGAGTAACATGTATGTGTAGGGAGAGAAAGAATTGATGGTGGACATCTTTCGAGACTATCTATTTACAATACTGGGTCACTGTCATATTCTCATAATTGACCTCACCATCTTTATTCAGACCACCACCCCACCACTCCCACCACTGTAATCTGTGCTCCTCATCTATGGGGGTGCGTATCCTAAAATACACACTAGCATCTCATTGTGTCACTACTATAACTAAGACTTCCTCCCCCCCCCCTTTATTGATTAAGGTATTACATGTGTCCTTATCCACCTTTTTATCTCTTCCCCCCCCCCCCATTCTTGCCCTCACTCCCCTGGTGTCTGTGTCCATTGGTTAGGCTTATATGCATGCATATAAGTCTTTTGGTTGATCTCTCCCTTTTACCCCTACCCTCCTCTACCTTCCCTCTGAGGTTTGACAGTCTGATCAATGCTTCTCTGTCTCTGGATCTGCATAACTACGATTTTCAAATACTTTCTCTTTCCCATAGAAGGGGATCATTTACCTTGTCTTGCTTGTAAAACTACTGCAGAGTTCCCCACCTAGCACTCTACCTCCTGACACAGACAGCGTTTCTTTCACCATTCCTTTCTCTCCCTCTCCCTCTCCACACGCCTGACATTTATATTCCCTGTTCACTTCTCAAACAGCCTTCACCCCTCCATCTCTTTCTCTTGCCTTGTCTGGCAGGCTTCTGCTCATCTTTTGGTTTTCAACTTAAGCTTTATTTGTTCTGGGGAGCTGAACCCTGACATCCTAAGTTTGGACTGGATACCTTCCCAGGTGCTCTGCCCACAGCGCTGGCCCAGGTCCTGTCCTTGGGTTTGCATGAATGTGGAATTGGACTCCATTAAACTTGCTTTCACTTTGCTTTATTCCTGAATCAGTAATACATAAATACAAGATAAAGGGTTCAAGTGAATGGATTGTTGAACTCAGAGCAGCACCTAGTTCTATAGTTTATACAGCCCTTGGGGAGTGAGTAAAGAGCCCATTCTCTAAACTATGGACTCCCTTCTATTGTTAGACATGTCAGACTCAAAGGTCTATTCTCTTATCATAAAAGGTGGTTCCCATTGGGCTAAAGTTTTGTTTTTTTCTTGTGCATCAGTGGATATAGCAAGCCTGGCCCAGCCCAGCCCAAGTACCCACTTTCTGGTCCCCCTTTGCAGTGTAGGACTGATGGCATGATGTTTCTTTCCTACTAGATGACAAGCTTTTCATAAGCATTCACTCTGTCTTTTCTGTTGTTGTTGTTATATCTTTAGTGCTGAGAAAAACAGTAAGAGCTTGATTTGCTGAATAAATGTACAAATGAATGAATGAAATCTTCAATTTATCTTGAACACTAAACCTGATTTCTGACTCTACCCTCTTGGTCCTTGTTGTTCATATATGTTCTTCTTAGTGTCTGACCCTATCTTTTTTCTTAAGAACTATCTTGGTTGGACACTGTTGCTTTAATGCATTTAGTTGGGAAAATTTAGCACAGTTTGAAAATATTTCATCATAATTTATAAAACGTCTCAAATATAGATATTTTCCCATGAAGGTGAGGGAGTTGATCTACATTCTGGAGGCCTGGTGCATAAAATTCATGCATGGGGGAAGAGGGGCCATCAGCCCAGCCTACACCCTCTCCAATCTGGAACCCCTTGGGGTACGTCTGATTGCTGGTCTAGGCCTGATCCTGGGGATTGGGCCTAAACCAGCAGTCAGATATCCCTCTCATAATCCTGGACCACTGACTCCTAATTGCTAACCTGCCTGCCTGGTGGCCTCTAACCGCCCCCACCCCCAGAGGCCCCCGCTAGCCTGGTCACCCCTCACTGCCTCTGCGTGCTGGCCTGGTCCCATCCAACTGCACCCCCCACCCCTGCAGGCCTGGTTGCCCCTAAGTCTCTCTCCCTCCTTCCTCCCCCCCCCCTCCCCACGGTTGCCCTCGTCATATCTTACTGTCCATCTTGGTCACTCCTAACTCCTCCCTTGATTGCCAGATTGCCCCCAACTGTCCTCCCTCCCCCATCCGCTAGCCTTGTCACCCCACACAGCCTGTTTATTCAGTCATTTGGTCATCTGTCACTAAGCCCCCTGCCAGCCTCCTCGTAGGCAGCCATCTTATGAGGGTGTGAGGGTCAATTTGAATATTACCTTTTTACTATATAGGATTATATAGGACTAGAGGCCCGGAGCCTGAAATTTATGTATGGGGGGTGGGAGGGGGTTGTCCCTCAGCCCAGCCTGCACCCTCTACAATACCCCTTGAGGGATGTCTGACTGATAAATGGGCAATCAGATATCCCTCTCCCAATCCAGGTCTGCTGGCCTGCCTGCCTTCTTGATTGCCCCTAACCCCTTCTTCCTGCCAGCCTTATCACACCCTAACCACTCTCCTACCAGCCTGATTGCCCCTAACTGCCCTCCCCTGCAGACCTGGTCACCCCTAATTGCCCTGCCTTGTAGACCTTGTCCCTTCTTCTACTGGCTATCTTACGGTGGTCATCTTTGATCACATGGAGGAAGCTATCGTGTGTGTTGGAGTGACAGCCAATTTGCATATTACTCTTTTATTAGATAGCATAGAGGTCTGGTGTAGGAGTGGGGGCTAGCTGGTTTGCCCTGAAGGGTTTCCTGGATCGGGGGGGGGGGGGGGGGGTTTCCCTTGGGGAATGGGGTGGCTTTCAGGCTGACCACATTCCCTGGCAATCCAAACAGAAGCCCTGGTCTCCGGGATTTATTTATCTTCTATAATTGAAACTTTGTACCCTTGAGCAGAGGCCAGGGCAGGCCAGGAAGCTAGGCTTCCTCCATCGCTGGGGGAAAACTCAAGCCTCCTGCTCTCTCCAACTCTGCAGCCGCCACCATTTTTGTTGGAATTTATTTATCTTCTATAATTGAAACTTTGTAGCCTCGAGTGGAGGCCAGGGCTGTGGGAAGCTTGGTTTCCTCCATTGCCAGGAAAACCCAAGCCTCCTGCTCGATCCATGGCCACAGCCAGTTTTGGTAGGCTTAATTTGCATACTTGCTCCTGATTGGCTGGTGGGCATGGCTTGTTGGTGTAGCAGAGGTATAGTTAATTTGCATATTACTCTTTTATTATATAGAATTTTGTGACACTGGCTGTAGGGGCTATGTTATTAGATTTATTCTCTCTGTGTATCTCTGTTATATGTGCTTTGCTTATATATATAAATAGAGGCCTGGTGCATGAAATTCATGCATAGGGAGGTGTCCCTCAGCCTAGCCTGCACCCTCTCCAATCTGGGACCCCTCAAGGGATATCCAACTGCCTGTTTAGGGCAGTCTGATATCCATCTCACAATCCAGCACTGCTGGCTCCCAACTGCTCACCTGCCTGCCTTCCTGATTGCCCCTAACCACTCCCGTGCCTGCCTTATTTATGCCTAACTGCTCCCCTGCCAGCCTGATTGCCCCTAACTGTCCTTCCCCGCAGACCTGGTCCCCCCTAACTGCCCTCCCCTGCAGGCTTGATTGCCCCCAACTGCCCTCCCTTGCAGGCTTGGTGCCTCCCAACTGCCCTCCCCTGCTGGCCATCTTGTGGTGGCCATCTCATATCCATATAGGGGCAGGATCTTTGACCACATGGGGGGAACTATCTTGATCTTGTGTATTGGAGTAATGGTCAATTTGCATACTAATCTTTTATTAGATATGATAGAGGCCTGGTGCATGGGTGGGGGCTAACTGGTTTGCCCTGAAGGGTATCCCAGATCAGGGTGGGGGTTCCCTTGAGGCATGGGGCCACCTGGGTGAGGGTCCTGTGGTGGTTTGCAGGCCATCCATGCCCCCTGAGACCCAATCAAAGGCCCTGATAACTGGGAATTATTTATCTTCTACAATTGAAACTTTGTAGCTTGGAGCGTAGCCAAGCCTTCTTTTTGCTCTGTGGTGGCAGCTATTTCTGTTGGGATTTATTTATCTTCTGTCATTGAAACTTTGTTGCCTAGAGTGGAGGCTTAGACTGGCCAGAGCTGCAGAAGCTTGGCTTCCTCCATTGCTGGGAGTAACCCTAGCCTCCTGTTCTCTCCAACTCTGTGGCTGCCACCATTTTTGTTGGGATATATTTATCTTCTATCATTGAAATTTTGTAGCATTTAGTGGAGGCCTAGGCTGGCAAGAGCAGGTGGAAAGCTTGGCTTCCTCCATTGCCAGGGAAACCCAAGCCCTCCCCCTGCTCGATTTGTGGCCGCAGCCGTCTTGGATGGGTTTATATGCATATTCACTCCTGATTTGCTGGTGGGCATGGCTTGTGGATGTGGCTTGTGGGTGTAGTGGAGGTACAGTTAATTTGCATATTACTCTTTTATTAGATAGAATAAGGCAACATTTACAGGAAGGGTAAGCAGTTGTTAATAACACACAGACATTAAGACTTAGGTTCAAGTCATGTCATTTACTGGTTGTGTGACCTCAGGTCAATACTTTCGGTATCTCAGCTTCTGTATCTGCAAAATGAAGATAAAAAGTAATGATAATAACAGTGTTTTCCTCATAGAGCTGTGATGAAAATTAAGCAAGTTACTAGGTAAAGTGATTAGCTCAGTACTTGGAACATATTAAGAGCCATGCATGTATTTTGCTAATTTGTAAGAATTAATATACTTGAACTCAAACTCATGTTTTGCTTTTCATTTTCTGATCTGAGCCTCTGTTTTATGACTCTCTTTCTTTCCAATTTCAATTGAATGTTCTATCTCTAAACCTGTGTTTCTGTGTGATCATGGGAGTGTTAGCATGTCCTGCTGTATATTTCATGAGTCTCTACATCCTGATACTTGGTATGTGACTATCTTTTACCTTCTGTCTTCATCTCTACTTTTCTCAGGGTTTCTTTTGGGTTTCTCTTTTATGTGTCTCTTTTCTTTTTATTCTTTGTTTCATGCCATGTTTGTTCATTTTTTCCCCCTGGGTTTGTTGGGTTCCCCCCCCCTCCTCCAGTTATTTTGCTCCTTCTCTTTCATCTCTCCAGTTATTATCTGTAGTTCCCTATAAGAACTAGCAAGTAAAATTTATTTTCTGAATTCATTAAATAGTTTCTGTTCTTTTCAAAATTTTAGAACCTTCTGTAGACAATATATTCTATTGTTTTTGCTTATATAACCTTGTATTGATTTTCTGCCCTTGCAGTTCAGTGACCCTTTATGCCAAAAAGATTCCCCTATGCTGCTGACAGTTCCTTCTCAAACACAGTTAAGCAACTTTAACCACCTTTATTGCTTTACCCTGAAGCATTTTTCCATTTTTTACTTCTTTAAATTGTGCTGCCTCGGGTGCAAGACAATATCGGGGACAAAGTCTCTTACTCTTGGACATAGTCCCAGGGTCCAGCACAGAATGCTTTTGGTGGATATTGGTAAAATTACACTGAGGCATGCTGAGGGTTAAGGTGAGACCGAGAGGAGCATCATGTCTTAGAGCCATTGTCTTACCTCCTGGCAGCTTTTGTTTCTCCTTTACTCTTGTTATTTTACCTCCTAACGTTGGTAAGCTCCTGCAGGTCAGGGCCCATCTACATGTTATTCATATTTGTATTTAGTAATTTAGAAGTTGAAATCCTTATGACCTTGAATCAGGCCATTACTCAATGGGTGCTCAGTAAATATGAGCTGAATTGTTCTAGGCTATGGTCCGAGAGCTATATCTTGAAATTATACAATTTAAATCTAATTCCTCCTAAGTCTGTACAGTATTGAAGGTAGCTGTTGAATCTCCCTCAATCTGTTCTTCACTGGTCTGGGCATTATCAGTGTTCATCTGTCATGGATTTCAATTCCTCTGCCAATGAAGATGTTCCCTCCTGACAGGCCCTGGCTTCTTAATATACTTTTCAAGGCAAAGTTTTCATTATAAACCAAATTCACTGGGTGTAGTTTGAGGAACACAGAATAGAATGTCTTCTTCCACGCTTCTCCCAGCTACTATTTTAATTGTATTATTTCAGATCACATTTGAATTTTAGTAAGCCAGTGCACACTGCTGAGTTATATCAAATCATTATAAAGCCTGCATATCTTGCTCACTTCTTAAATGGCCTCTGACCAGTGATGATGTATTTTCAATGTCCCAAACCAAATGATTTTTTTTTCTCTCCCCCTTCCCCAGGTCCTCTCTGCAGAGCTGCACACACAGACACACGTGCAAGCACACACACTCACCCAGAGTCTGGCACTCACTGGGGCGTGACGACTGCACAGAGGCTGTCTTCTACACGGGATAGTAACATCTATGGGACGTAAAAAGCACTCTGAGCCCACAACACTTTTATTTTTAAGTGTGCTCCAGTTGTGAACTAGAGGATTCCAGAAAAAAAAAGTCTGTTAGGCAGGAATATATGGTAGTTCAAACAATAGTATTTTACTCATTTAATCTCCCCCTCAGTTCCTTTGTATGGAGCAGTGCACACCATGGTGCTTTGTGGGACATCGACAGAGAATGGGCTCTAGAGAAATGGTTTGAATCTAGGTTTACCATTTACTGTCTTATAATTTATAGGGGAGGAAAAGAATTTTGCCTCTAACATTCTGAGTTGCTATCCCCTTAATGAAAGATAGATTAACAAGTAAAAAAAAAAAAACAGAATTCAGGAGGCGGAGCTTGAAGATGGCGACCGAACAGTCGGACTTGTTCTGACTCTGGTCTCAGATCAGATAGAAGCAGCGTCTGAGTCGCTCAGGGAATGTTGATTGGCAGCTTAGGGGCAGCGGAATTCTCAAGGAAGGTAAGGAAAGGTCCGCTGGACAGGATTTCCTGACCAAGAGGCCAGCTCTGCCGCGGCTGCGGTGAGCTCCCCCGGCGAGCTCTCCTGGAGGGAAGGCTGCACCATCTTACCAGGAAAGGAGGAGCTTCTCTGATGCCTGGAAAACCCACAGCGGGGAGGTCCATCAAGCAGCTCAGACGCCCGGATCGGCGCAGACACGTGGATTCAAGGGAGTTCATCAGTCACCCATGGAAAGGAGAAGGAACACCACATAACTAGACATCCTGAGAAGAGAGGCCATGGGGAGGCAAAAACATAGTCTGCACAAGAAAGAAAAGCAGGCATCACCAGAAAAGGAAGTAAACGAGTCAGAGGTAAGCAGCCTACCAGAGCAAGAATTCAGAATAATGATCATAGGATGGCTAAAAAGAATGGAAGAGAAATTTGACAATAACCAAGAAGAAATGAGGAGGAACCATGAGGAAATGAAGAAGAACCATGAGGAATTGAAGAAGAACCAAAAAGAAATGAAAAATGACATCGCTACCATGAAGAACTCAATAGAAAGCATCAAGAGTAGACTAGATGAAGCAGAGGACCGCATCCGTGAGCTAGAAGATAAGATGGAAAAAAATACCCAAGTAGAGCAGCTTCTAGAAAAAAAAGATTAAAAAGCAGGAAGAGAGCCTACGGGAGCTTTGGGACAATACAAAACAAAATAATATTCTCTATAATAGGGGTTCCAGAAGGAAAGGAAACTGAGGTAGACATGGAAAACGTATTTCAAGAAATAATGACAGAAAACTTTCCTGAAATAGAGAAGAAAAAACCCACACAAATCCAAGATGCTCGCAGAGTCCCAAGCAAAATGAATCCCAGAAGACAGTCTCCAAGGCACATTATAATCAAATTGGCAAACAACAATGACAAAGTAAGAATCTTAAAAGCAGCCAGAGAGAGACAGAAAGTTACATACAAAGGAACCCCCATCAGACTAGCAACTGATTTCTCAACAGAAACTTATCAGGCCAGAAGGGAATGGGATGAAATATACAAAGTCATGCCAAGGAAGGGTCTGAATCCAAGAATACTGTACCCAGCAAGGCTATCAATCAAAATTGAAGGGGAAATCAGGAGCTTCACAGACAAAAAAAGACTGAAGGAATTTATCTCCACCAAACCAGCAATGCAAGAAATGCTAAAGGGTCTACTGTAAAAATAAAGAAATAGGAAGTGAAGAAGGAACACGGGTATAGAATAAAAATGGCGTCAAATGTGTACCTATCAATAATAACCTTAAATGTAAATGGATTAAATGCTCCAATCAAAAGACATAAGGTAACAGATGGGATAAGAAAACAAGACCCATACATCTGTTGTCTACAAGAAACCCACCTCAGAAAAAAAGATGCACACAGACTGAGGGTAAAGGGATGCAAAAAAGTTTTCCAGGCAAATGGAAATGAAAAAAAAGCTGGGGTAGCAATACTTATATCTGACTAATTAGATCTCAGAGTGAAGGACATAATAAGAGATAATGAAGGCCACTTCATAATACTAAAGGGAACAATCCAACAAGAAGAAATAACCCTGGTAAATATATATGCACCCAATACAGGAGCAACCAAATACATAAAAAAAACTGCTGGAGGACATTAAGAGAGAGATTAATAGCAATACAATCATAGTAGGAGATTTTAATACCCCACTGTCACCCTTTGACAAATCATCTAAACAAAAAATCAGCAAAGAAATATCAATCCTAAATGACTCACTAGACCAGATGAAATTAATTGACATCTTCAGAACACTCCACCCCAAAGCCACAGAATATACATTCTTCTCAAGTGCACATGGGACATTCTCAAAGATAGACCACATTTTGGGACATAGGCAAAGTCTCTTCAAATTCAAGAAGATAGAAATCATATCAAGTATCTTCTCAGACCATAATGGCATAAAACTGGAAATTAACTAAAAAAAAAAAATCCAAATAAATCAAACACATGGAGACTAAACAGCATGCTATTAAACAAGGACTGGGTTACCAGAGAAATCAAGGAAGAAATTAAAAACATCCTGGAAACAAATGACAATGAAAACACAACAATCCAAAATCTATGGGACACAGCAAAAGCAGTTTTGAGAGGGAAGTTCATATCCTTACAAGCCTATTGCAAAAAAACTAGAAAAAAGGGTAACAGATGATCTAACTCTACAACTCAAAGAGTTAGAAAAGGAGCAACAAGAAAAGCCCAGTGTAAGCAGAAGGAAGGAAATAATAAAAATCAGAGCACAGATAAATGACATAGAGACCAAAAAAACAATACATAAGATCAACAAAACCAAGAGCTGGTTCTTTGAAAGAATAAACAAGATAGATGAACCTCTAGCCAGGCTAACTAAGAAACAAAGAGAGAGGACCCAAATAAACAAAATCAGAAATGAAAGAGGTGAAATAACAACAGACCCCACCGAAATACAATGGATTGTTACAAAATATTACGAACAACTCTATTCCAACAAACTGAACAACCTGGAGGAAATGGACATATTCCTAGAAAAATACAAACTTCCAAAACTCGATCAGGAAGAATCTAAAAATCTCAATAGACCAGTGACTTGGGAAGAAATTGAAACAGTCATCAGAAAGCTTCCAGCAAATAAAAGCCCAGGGCCAGATGGAGAGTTTTACCAAACATTCAAGGAAGAACTAAAACCTCAGACTTTTCAAAAAAATTTGGAACACTTCCAAACTCCTTCTATGAAGCCAGCATCACCCTAATACCAAAACCAGATAAAGACAACTCAATGAAAGAGAATTACAGGCCAATATCCCTCATGAACATAGATGCCAAAATCCTCAACAAAATTCTAGCAAATCAGCTCCAGCAGAGCATCACAAAGATCATACATCATGACCAAGTAGGATTTATTCCAGGAATGCAAGGTTGGTACAATATCCGCAAATCAATAAACATGATACATCACATAAACAAATTGAAAGATAAAAATCATATAGTCATATCAATTGATGCAGAAAAAGCATTTGATAAAATCCAACACCCTTTCCTGATAAAAACTCTTAACAAGGTGGGAGTACAAGGATCATACCTCAACATAATAAAAGCTATATATGATAAACCCACAGCCAACATTATACTCAATGGGCAAAAACTAAAACCATTCCCTCTAAGAACAGGAACAAGACAGGGATGCCCACTCTCGCCACTCCTGTTTGACATAGTACTGGAAGTACTAGCCATTGCAATTAGACAAGAGGAGGAAATAAAAGGCATCCAAATTGGAAAAAAAGAAGTAAAGTTATCCTTATTTGCAGATGACATGATATTGTACATAAAAAAACCAAAAGACTCCATTAAAAAACTAATTGACTTAATAATTGAATTTGGCAATGTAGCAGGATACAAAATTAACGCCAAGAAATCCAAGGCATTTCTATACACCAACAGTGAAACTACAGAAACAGAGACTAAAAAAGCAATTCCATTTACCATCGCACCAAAAAAATTAAGATACCTAGGAATAAATTTAACCAAGGAAGTAAAGGACCTATATGCAGAAAACTACACGACACTGAAAAAAGAGATAGAGGATGATGTAAGGAGATGGAAGAACATACCATGTTCATGGATTGGTAGAATCAACATCATCAAAATGTCCATACTTCCTAAAGCAATCTATAGATTCAATGCACTCCCCATTAAAATACCAACAGTATATTTCACTGACCTAGAAAGAACTCTCCAAAAGTTCATTTGGAACAGTAAAAGACCCCGAATAGCCACAGCAATCCTGAGAAAGAAGAGTAAAGTAGGAGGGATCTCAATACCGACTTCACACTGTATTACAAAGCCACTGTTCTCAAAACAGCCTGGTACTGGCACAAGAACAGACATATAGATCAATGGAATAGAATCGAGAACCCAGATATCAACCCAAATCAATATGCTCAATTAATATTTGACAAAGGAGGCACGAATATACAATGGAGTCAAGACAGTTTCATCAATAAATGGTGTTGGGAAAATTGGGCAGACACATGCAAAAGAATGAAACTAGATCACCAACTTACACCATACACAAAAATAAACTCAAAAATGGATACAGGACTTAAACATCAGACGGGAAACCATAAAAATACTAGAAGCATCCATAGGCAGCAAAATCTCAGACGTATGCCAAAAGAACTTCTTCACTGATACTGCCCCTAGGGCAATGGAAGCTAAAGAGAAAATAAACAAATGGGACTACATCAAAATAAAAAGCTTTTTTACACCAAAAGAAACCATCAACAAAACAACAAGAAAGCCCACGGTGTGGGAGAACATATTTGCAAATAACACCACTGATAAAGGTTTAATCTCCAACATCTACAGACAGCTGATACAACTAAATAAAAGGAAGATGAATGATCCAATTAAGAAATGGGCAATGGACCTAAATAGAATATTTTCATAAGAAGACAGAAGGAAGGCCAAAAGGCACATGAAAACATGCTCAAAGTCACTAATTATACAAGAGATGCAAATCAAAACAACAATGCGGTACCATCTCACACCTGTCAGAATGGCCAACATCAACAAATCAACAAATGACAAGTGTTGGCAAGGTTGCGGAGAAAAAGGAACCCTCGTACACTGCTGGTGGGAATGCAGACTGGTGCAACCACTGTGGAGAACAGTGTGGAGTTTCCTCAAAAAACTGAAAATGGAACTCCCATTTGACCCAGTAATCCCACTCCTAGGAATATATCCCAAGAAACTAGAAACAGCAATCAGAAAGGATATATGCACCCCTATGTTCATAGCAGCACAATCTACAATAGCCAGACTTTGGAAACAGCCTAGGTGCCCGTCAGCAGATGATTGGATCCAAAAACTATGGTACATCTACACAATGGAATACTATGCTGCCATAAAAAAGAAGGAATTCTCATCATTTGCAGCAACCTGGATGGAATTGGAGAACATCATGCTGAGTGAAATAAGCCAATCAATGAAAGAGAAACACCACATGACCCCACTCATTTGTGGATAATAAAGATCATTATAAACTGATGAACCAAAAGATAGCTATAGAGACAGTAAAGCAACAAGCAGATTGTCAAATTACAGCGGGGAGGGGAGGAGGATCTGGGGGAGATAATAGATCAACCGAAGGACTTGTATACATGCATATAAGTACAACCAATGGACATAAAACGCTGGGGAGGGGGGGATGTATGGGAGGGAGGGAGGGGGGCAAAAAATAAAAAATCAATAAAAATATATAAAAATAAAAAATAAAATAAAATAAAAATTTAATTTAATTTAATTTAATAAAACAGAATTCATTGATACATAGATCTCATATTATACAGACACAGGAGGCATCCAGGGAAAGATGAGGAGGTGGCTTAGAATTCAGATGTAAATAACACCCTAATAAGGAAAGGGGAGAGGGGAATCCAGGCATTTTACAGGAGAGTAAATGATTTTTAGGGAAGATTAAGGTCTTAGAAAACTAGATGGCAGGTATACTGTTTGTGACAAAGTCTGTCTTGGTGTGGTGTAGACTTCTCATCTCCTCTCATGTGGTCAGAGCCCATCTTCCCTGGATGATGAAACTGCTCAACAGGGGATTTGTGACAACTGAGCTCCTCAGACAGATAGGGCGAGTTCAGAGAAAAACTCTTTCTGCACTAGCAGTCTTCTTAGTGCCTACTGCTCAAAATAATGAATATACCAAAGTAGCATATTCTGCTAACCTTAAAATTCATCCTTATAAACCTTTCTATTTTCTTCCTTATTAGATCATAAAAATCATAAAGGCAGAGACTGAGGATTTTATTCACCAATGTATAGATAGCACATTTCACAGTGCTTAACATCTTTTTAGGTGCTAAATAAATATGAATTAATGAATAATGTGATATAATACCTTTTATAGGTCTGAGTTCTCAACTCTACCTATTTTGTGGGTTATTGTGGGGCTTAGATGAGATAATGTATTTGTACTTAAACACATAAAGCCAATGGACTAAATAAATATTAGATGCTGTTATTATTGTTCAATCGGTGAATTATACAATCTAGGGAAAGGACAAAATAAAGCAAAAAAAGGGAAAGCAGCAACAGGAAAGAGGTAGTTGGTTTATTGCTTGGCCTAAGCACTGTGGTTATAGTGAAGAAAAAGAAATTTGACTGTTTTAGAAATGAGTAAGGTGATAAGTCCCTTGAATGTCTTAAGGGGTTTATATTTTAAAACTCCTTTTCCTATGAACCCTATTAAATCTTAGAGAAGGTTTTCCCAAAAGATATCCTCTTAATACTTGGAAAGTACCTATCACCTCTGCCTCCCAGTTCATTAGAGAATCTTAAGAGTTTGATAAACAGCAGAGGTGTCTGTGAGCTCTGGGCTGGGGCAGTTAGGATGTTAATAGTCAGAATGTCCGATAGAGTGTTGCACACTATAAGCTTCATGCAGTCATTAATAGTTCATGGAAATCCAGGAAGCATCCCATTTAGAACTAAGGAAGAATTTTTTTTTTTTAGGTTCTTATTCCTAAGGAAGAATTTTGACCTGAGACTTTAAATGAATTGAGAAAACAAAACAAAAAATAAAAGAAAATAGCACCTATGCTGTAAGAGAAAATGGAATTTTCATAGTTTTAACAAAAATCCCGTTCTCAAAAGTAGATTTATTACACCCACTGTGATGCAAAAGATGATTTTTCACATTTGGTTACATCTTTATAAATCAAGGTTAAATATATTAAGCTTGATTCTCCCAGGACCGACCTACTTCTTGAGAGTTACTAAGCACTTTTGAAAGTATGTGAACTGCTTTCAATCTTGGAACACAATGCAATGCAGAGGGTCCCTTTTCTTTCTCGAGGTAGAAAGGAGCACACAGTATTTACTTTTGGAAACTGGATTCTCTCAACATCAGTTTTCTCACCTCTAGAATGGGAATAATAATATTTTCTACCTCTCTGGTTGCTGTGAGAATCAGATGAAGTAACAGGTGTGAAGATGCTCTGGAAAGTGCACAGTGCTTTACAAGTATAAGGTTTGTGCATCCTGATCTGGTTTGATATTTACTGTTGTGGAAAGTGAAGCCACATGTTATAGGTAATGTAGGTGTCATGGTCACAGTAACAGTATGACTTCTAGTGTCTTTTAGCTGCTGCCACAAGGTGCCATAGACTACCAGGTAGCTAATAAACAACAGACATTTATTTCTCACAGTTCTGTAGTCTGGACATGTGAGATCAGGTTTGGTTGGGTTTTGGTGAGAGCCCTCTTCAGGTTATTGATGACAGCCTTCTCATTGTATTCTCAATGGCAGAGAGCAGAGAAAGGAAGCAAGCTCTCTTGTGACCATTACAAGGGCACTAATCCCATTCATGAGAACTCCATCTCATGACCTCATCTAATTCTAATCATCTCCCAAAGGCCCTATCTCCTAATACCATCACATAGGAACTAGGGTGTCAACATACGAATTTGGGGAGGACACAAATGTCTAGTCCATGGTATTCTGCCCCCAAAATCATCTCCTTCTAACACACAAAAATGTATTCATTCCATTCCAACAACCCCAGAAGTCTTTATATGTAATATTTTTATATAATATATATGATTTTTTTAATTGATCTTTAGAAAGAGAAGAAGGGAGAGGGCTAGAGGTAGAAAACATCAATGAGAAAGAAACATCATCAGTAGGCTGCCTCCTGCTTGCCCAGGCCCCAGAAGTCTTAAATATGTTCCAGCATCAACTCCAAAGTCTAAAATCCAAAGTCTCATCTAAAGGCCATATAATTCAGGTGAGGATGAGACTTCAGGAACCATTCATCCTGAGGCAAAGTCCTCTCCAGCTGTCAACCTGTGAAAGCAAACAATGTTTGTGCTTCCAAAATACAATGATTGGACAGACATAGGATAGACATTCCTATACCTAAAAGGAGAAAAGGAAAGAAGGAAGGGTGACAGGTCCCAAGCAAGTCCAAAACGTAGTAAAACAAACTCCATGAGATCTCAGTGCTCAGGTAATCTTTGTTTCCATGCGCTGTCCTGGGACCCACTATGGTGATGTTCCTGTCCTTGCAGCTCTGCTGGACATCCCCAGTCCATGTTTTTCGGTGGCCCTGCCTTCACGGCTTTGGGCACAGGCTACCTGGCCTGTTGAAAATAGGTCTCCTCTTTGGTCACTAAGGAGGCAGCCTGTTAATTTCTAATCCCCTTTATGGTCATTCTTCCTTGAAGAACAATGCATGTGCTAGTAACCAAATAGCTCTTATAAAAATCAATAAGCCCAACACTTTTCTTTCATTCCCTCCCATCTCATTCCTCTTCAATTCAAATTGTTATGTTTTATGTCCTACAGGTGTGGCTCCATGGTTCACACCCACCTTAATCTCTTTATCAAATTGGCTTCTCCTTTAGTATTCTCTCCTGAGCATACTTTCTCATTTTTGCCTTGTGGACAGGCTGAGAACTTACAAATCTTTAAATTCTGCTTTCCTTTTCATTGATAGATCTGTCTTCAAGTCACTTCTCTCTTCTTGCATTTTAAGCAATCAGGAAGAAGCATGTCACTTCTTCAACATTTTGCTTAGTAAACTCCCCAATCCAGTATCCAATTTCATTGCTCACAACTTCCACTTTCCACAAAACACTAGAATTGTAATACAATTTAGCCAAGTTCTTTGCCACTTTATAATAAGAATTGAATTTTCTCTATTGTTCAGTAACGTGCTCCTCATTTTCGTGTGGGACCTCACAGAATGGCCTCTGCCACCCGTGCCAGTGTTTTTTTCTGCTCAGGACACTTAGGTTTTCTCCAAGAAGACAGAGGCCTCTTTTCTGTCTGAGCTCTCGTCAGAATTGCCTTTACAGTTTGTTTGTTTGTTTTTTCATGACAATCTAGACCTTTTCTAGCATGCACATAAAACTTCCAATCTCTACTCACTACCCAGATGCAAAGCCACTTCCACATTTTTAGGTATTTGTTACAGCAACATCCTCACTTCTCTGTACCAATATCCAAGTGGTTAATTAGATATTTATAGGTATACAGAACGAAATTTGTTATAAGGGGTTGGCTCATGTAATTATGGAGGCTAAGTCCTATTATCTACCATCTGCAATCTGGAGACCCAGGAGAGCTGATGCTATAAAGTCCCAGTCTGAGCTTGAACACCCAGGAACTAGAGGGCCAATGGCTCTGGTCTGAGTCTAAAGATCTGAGAATAGGAGCACAGTGACCAAGGACAGGAGAACATAGATGTCCTAGCTCACATAGAGAACACATTTGCCCTCTTCTGCCTTTTATTCTATTGAGACCCTCAGTGGATTGGATGATGCCCATTGCATTGGTGAGAGCAATCTTCTTTACTCAGTTTACCAATTCAAATGCTAATCTCTTCCAGAAATATGCTCACAGATGCACCCAGAAATAATGTCTTACCAGCTATCTGGGCATAGACTTGGTCCTTTCAAGTTGATATAAAATCAACCATCATATATAGTTAATATCGTGTCCTTTATCTTAACGTCTCCTGCTCTTTTCACACAAAAGGGGGAAAATTGCCACGCCCATTGTTGTGAACATATCTAATCACCAATAATTAAAATCCACTGTTTTGGGGAGTGATAATAAATGGTATAACAGACATAAAATTCCATTTTGTTTCGTGTTGTTTTTTTTTATGAGCAGTTCAACTTTTCACTAACACTGGTTCTTACAGGGATCTCTATCACATGGTGAGCTGGGACGTGACAAAAGGCATATATTGATAATTCTGCCACTGAATATAAACCCTCAAAAAGTCCCATTGGCTAGTGAAACAAAGCAGGCTTCAGAAATAACATTTTGGATAATTCTATTTTTTTCTGGGAGGTTATATGAGTGATCAGGTGTTTAACTTTGTTTTTTGATAGTGATTTCTTTTGAAATGCAAGGGAGATGGTTAACTCTGACACATCCATGCAGTGGAATACTACTTCAGCAATAAAATGGACTACTTACTACACATGCAGCAATATACCCGTGTTTCCCCGAAAATAAGACATCCTCCGAAAATAAGACATCCCCTGAAAATAAGACCTAGCACAACTTTGGGAGAAAAAATTAATATAAGACACTGTCTTATTTTCGGGGAAACAGGGTACACTAATTGCAAAAAATTTATTCTGAGAGAAAAAGTCTTTTTTAAAAAGCATGCATATTATATGATTCTGCTTATATAGATTCTAAGACAGACAAAACTAATCTTTGATTAAAAAAATTACAAATATGGTTGCTTTGAGATAGGAGAGGACTGAAGATAAACTGGGAAGGGGTATGAGGGAATTATCTGGGGGTTATATTCTATATCTTGATATAGGTGGTTGGGTAACGGGTATATGCATCTCTCAAAATTCACTGAATACACTTATGATTTTATTGAATATAACATTTACCCCAAAATATAAACAAAATAACAGTATACATGCTGAAGTGTTTAGGGGTAAAGTGTACTGATACCTGTAATTTACTTTAAATTATAATACCTACGACAATGAATAAATACACAGTAAGACAAATAGAGTAAAAAGTTAACTGTAGAGAGTAGCTGGTGATTATTCAAGTGCTCATTGTCCAATTCTTTCAGTTTTCCTGTAGTTTTGAAAATTTTATAATCTATGTTGAAAATATAACTTCAGAATAAAACCTATTAATATTTAAAAACCACAAAGGGTACCTTGGGTAATGTTGTTTTTTGGTGATGTAATATTCTTTCAAGCACTAACTATGATTAGAGAAATTAAATTTCTTGTCAAAGCTAAATAAGAATTTATTCCATTACCTTTTCTCAAAATGAAGCCTAAAAGAGACATTTAAAATTATGAACACATAAGGATTTCTTTTTTTTCAATTATAGTTTATATTCAATATCATTCTGTATTTGTTTCAGGTGGATAGCATAGTAAGACAATCATATACTTTATGAAGTGATCCCCCAATATCTGAATTACTCGCCTGGCCTTATACATAGTTATCACAGTACTAGTGACTGTATTTCCCTATGGTGTACTTTTCATTCCTGTGACTATTCGTGACTCCTAATTTGTACTTCTTAATCCTTTTGATTTTGAGTCTGTTTCAATTGCATTTGTTCATTTGTTTTGTTCTTTAGGTTGCACTTACATATAAGTGAAATCATAAAACACATAAGGATTTCTGAGCTTGCCATATGGCACATGAATGCTTAAGAAATTACATTTATAATTAAAAAGGACTTAGTATTATGTTTTGACTATACATCATTTCAAGTTTTTTTGTTCTTTTGCTGATCTCCAGGTTCTGAAATACAAAGAAGGATGATTAGCAGGTGATAGGATTCAGTTAAGAAGCATGTACTATTTAAAAAGAACTCATAAGAAGTATTTTTTAAAATCTTCATTTCTGGGCACAAATAATATCACAGGAACTGACTTTTTGTACCATGAGAATTATTAGAATGTAGGGAGCCTGGATTATAATTCAAAATGACTATGGCAGATTAAAATGTATTTTTTTCAAAGGGACAAAATTCAGTACGGACATGTACAAAAGTATATCTTTCAGGACAAAAAACACACACAAAAAAAAACAATAACAAACAAAACAAAACAAAGAAACAAAAAGGGGAATGAATCTAGGGTGTCAGCATTGCCCATAGTCAGCTCTGCCCACTGATTAGTCACTGTCCCCTGCACTATGATTGGATCCAGCTTTCATATTTATTGAATAGATAATATGGAGAAATAAGTCAAGGCTTAAAAGGAGCAAGATGGTTAAAAATTATGAAAAATGACTCCTCCAAGGAAAATCTGAGAGAAGAGGAAATTCTATAAGACTCTTTAAGATTGAAAAGGCCCAAGTTTTGCTTGTTTACCATTTGCTTGTTTACCATTTGCTTGTTTACCATTTCCAATTACAAAAAGAGTTTTCCCGAGGAAATTCTCTGAAAAACTAACAAGGGAAATGGAATTAGGTACTAGTTTGGTTGTTCAAATGGAATAATCTTTTGATTTCAAGGTTGATTAAAGTCTGGGATAATTATCAAAAGATGCTATGGGTTCTACATCCCTGGAGAGTTATGTAAAATAAACATAACGTAAAGCCTGAGGGTTGGGGCAAACTCAGATGAGCCCTGCAAAGACCTTCCTGGATCTTCTTCTAATGATGATGTTTCACTCCACAGTAAGAGTTTTGAAATATAGCTTGATACTGAGTTACAGTTCTTATGGGTTTTCTATAAGAAATGGCAACTTTAATTTTGCTTTATTTAAAAATTCACTCTATTGCCCTAGCTGGTTTGGTTTGGTCCAATGGATAGAGTGTCAGCCTGCGGATCGAAGGGTCCCAGGTTTGATTCTGGTCAAGGGCACATGCCAGGGTTCTGGGCTCGGTCCCCAGTGTGGGGTGTGCAGGAGGCAGCCAATCAATGATTCTTTTCATCATTGATGTTTCTATCTCTCTCTCCCTCTCCCTTCCTCTCAAAAATTCACTCTATTAATGTATAACATTGTTAACTATAATTAGCAATACTGCATTGTATACTTGAAATTTGCTAAGGGGTATATCTTAAGTGTTCACACACAAAAAAGAAAAAATAATAACTACCCATGTTTCCCCGAAAATAAGACATCCTCTGAAAATAAGACCTAGCACATGGAAAGATAAGACATCCCCTGAAAATAAGACCTAGCGCAACTTTGGGAGGAAAAAATTAATATAAGACTCTGTCTTATTTTTGGGGAAACAGGGTATGTGAGGTGATGGATATATTAATTTGCTTGATTGTGGTGATTATCTCGCAATGTATATGCATATCAAAACATAAAGTTGTACACTCTAAATACAATTTGTATTTGTAAGTTATACCTCTAGAGCTTGGGGGAAAAAATCACTGTAATGATTCTTTTCATTGGATTTGTCCAATAAAAAATGATTGCATATTGCTTTGGACTATTTGTAACTGCGCTTAATGTTCTTAATTTAGTTCCTGCACTTTATAATTATTACAAGATAATTATAATGTATTTTGTTATTTTTCTCTTTAATATTAAACATTATCATTGGGGTGAAATTTTTATGTTTAAATCATTGTATTAATGAGTATTTGGCCTTCTTTGCTAGTTTATCCCACCAGTTCACCATCCAGGGACAGTTAGCACGAACTGAAATAAAAATGTCATCTTTGTGAATGATTTCTCTTCCTTTGGAAAGTCAAAATGGAAAAAAACAAACAAACAAAAAAAAACACACTCTCATTTGCTTTTCCCATGGTAGTTTCTGTTTTTGGTTTCTCCATCTTATTCCACAGCTCCCTTTTATTGTTATATTTTTCAGAGCAAAACTCGCTTCCTGTTGTGACGCTGTGCAAAACTTCATTGTTTCTCAAAATAACTCCCCAATCGGGACTAACTTAAGTTACGACGGAGAAAGCAAAAAAATAGTCTTAATTACAAAGAACATTTTTGATATGTTTCCAGTGGTGAGTAAAGATTTGTTGTGGTGTCATCATTCCAGGTGAATTTTCTCTCACTTCAAGTTATGATTCATGATAATGAAGGAGCTAATTAATTAAAGTACCGTACACTGTTGTATAAGATATGAATAGTAGTCCACTTTAAAAGGCAGTTTTGAATGCATGCTGGCTCTGCAGGGGGTGGAATTTATATCTTAAAAGATAAACGTTCCGCCGAAGCCGGTTTGGCTCAGTGGTAGAGCGTTGGTCTGCGGACTGAAAGGTCCCAGGTTTGATTCCTGTCAAGGGCATGTACATTGGTTGCGGGCACATCCCCGGTAGGGGGTGTGCAAGAGGCAGCTGGTTGATGTTTCTCTCTCATCGACGTTTCTAGCTCTCTATCTCTCTCCCTTCCTCTGTAAAAAATCAATAAAATATATATTAAAATAAAAGATAAACGTTCCCACTTCTTGAGTTTTCATGACTCATCCTCAAAAGAGATGAGGTGCTTGGGCTCTCCGCATGGCAATTGCATGGCAATTGCTGGGGCTTGAGAAGATGACCAGTTCTCGCCTAGAACAGGATTCTTCCAATTGTCAGTTTGGGTGACTGAGTCAACTCCTTTACAAAGAACTATGGACTTAAACCTTTAACCTTTGGGAAGCAAATGTGTAAGAATTATTGGTCATATAATTGGTCATATAACCCCATAGATGGGTGTTTGCCTTGTGTGTTTACTGCTGGATCCCAAGCTCCTAGAACACTCCCTCATACATATGCACCCATCACATATTTGTTAAATTAACTGGTGAGTAATGATACAATATCATTACAAGAAGAAATCAGTTCCTTAATATAAATCCAAAGTTGGGGGGAATTTTTGTCAGGAAGGCCAGACCATGGCTTAAAAACATACACTCTACGGAATCTTTTGCAATTGATTTTATTAAAAGCAATTAGGACAAGTCAATATGATCTAAATGAGATCACTTAATATGTGCATTTTACCAACTATAGACTATTAGAGCCTTTCTTACAGCTAATTTATTGTCATATAAGTTGAATTTATTACAATTCAAAAAAATAATTTTCTGGGAATAAATGAAAATAAACAGAAAACAGTAGGAAAAAATGTTACACATTTTCTAGAAGAAAAGGAAGGCAAAAAATAACTCAATAAGATATTCTATAACACCCTCAGGAAACACTGAAATACCAACAATTGGAAAGATGGTAACTAAAGTATATTTATATTCCCTATCTTTGAAAGCTGGGAGAGTTCTCCAAGGAGCAATCCTATCACCCATGCAGTTTTTGCTAGTGTCTGTCTGTCTGTTTGTTTGTCTTGTTGTTGTTGTTTTGTGCTTGAGACTGACCAGAACAGAGGAACGGGAGCTATTTCTTGCTTCTAATTGGCACCACAAAACTTGACAGAGGCTGGATAATTCAGTTTGCAATTAGCAACATTCACTTGTCAAATTCATAATTGATTTTTTTAAAAGTGGGAGGAGAAATTTCTAAAGTCAATTCAGTAACAGTCGCAAAGCTAGGTAACAGGTTTTTGTTGTCGTTGTTGAAACATCTGGGTTCCATGGCTACGGCTTCTGGGGAAGCTGACCGCTCTCCCACCTTGCTTTCTGCCGGTCTTCCCTGCTCAGTTCTGCTTTGCTGCACTCAGCTCAGGACTGCTGGGCAACACCGAGGTCTCAGTAGTTGCTTTTGATTAAAAGCCGTGAGGTTGCTTTCTCCAAAAAATTTGCTTTTGGAGTAACTTGCAAGAGAAAACAACAAAGTTGTTTTCCAACCAGAGTGAGCAATGTGCAGACCCTGGAGTTGGGCCAATTTGCATTTCTTGGGAGGTGTAAGGTAGGGAATGTTGATGTTTGTAATTTATTTTAACTCTTCCTGAACTCTGAGGTACAAAAGCACATGGACTTTTTCCCCCAGTTGACTAAAAAGTCGGAGAAAAACACATGTCATTTTGACTGCTTAATTGGAGATACGCTTCCCTCAGTAACCTCTTCTATTGTGGCATAAAGAGCATATTTGCGTTCTACTCTGCCTATAAAATTCAGAATTTATTGTGATACTGGTTAGTAAACACAGTCTTAAAATATTTTGAGCTAGAAGTTTAGTGAGTTAAAATTCCTTGAGATATTTGGGAGCCAGGCAGTCTGCTAGGCATTGGGGACATAAAGAGAAAAAAGGCACGCATGTCAGTGTTTTAGGCACTGAATGTGAGGAGCTGTGTAATGGTATGGGTTAAGAGATGCACCCTGACACAGATTGCCTGGGTTTGAATCCCAGCTCTGCCACTTTCTAGCTTTAACTCATGCCTCCAGCCTCCCAGCGGTAAATTGCTTATACTGCTGTGTCGGTTAAATGCCTCAACATGCGATGCACTTGGTTGCCCTTGCATAATAAGCACCTTATGATTTTTAACTTTTTTAAAAATATATTTTATTGATTTTTTACAGTGAGGAAGAGAGAGGGATAGAGAGTTAGAGATCGATGAGAGAGAATCATTGATCAGCTGCCTCTTGCACACCCCCTACTGGGGATGTGCCCGCAACCAAGATACATGCCCTTGACCCGAACCCAGGACCTTTCAGTCCGCAGGCCAACGCTCTATCCACTGAGCCAAACCAGTTTCAGCTGATTTTTAACTTTTAAAGACAATCGAAGAAGTGCTGAAATAGAGCTCTCTTTGCTTGTGAGGCATCTCCCAGGTGCACAGACGGCAATCACAGTTGTTGTGGGGTCAACCCTGGGTTCAAAATAAGACCACCGGAGGCTGATGATTTATTTAAAAAAGCAGACAAGGGTTTATTGAAATATCTGGCCAGGGCAACCGCAAAAGCACCACACGCAGGCGGACTCCAAACGCTTTGGGGCAGGTAGTTATTTTTAAAGGTTCTGAGAAGGAAAACCCCCATTCTGCAATAAATTGTTGTTTGGAATTTTCTGCTGTTCTTTCTAGATAAAATGTTCCTTTCTAGTTTGCTTTAGCCCGTTTGAAGAATGATGAAGATAAACTTAGCTGTCTGACCTTGCAGGCCAGAGACCAGATATGCCCACAATCTCAATACCATGCCAGGTGCACTTTCTCAATTGGATAGAACAGCATTGTTTTTCAAGGCCAGCATCGAGATAACCACTAAGTGCACATAGGGCTGGCTCTTTAATGAAAAAGAAAGTTCTGCATGTAACCTTGCCCAGAACTTGAACTCATCCTCCCTAAGCCCATAGCGCGATGGACAAAGCAAGTCTCTTCAAATTCTCCCCCTGTACCGTCCGACCGCTCGGGAACTCTGCAACAGTTCAAACCACAGGAATTTTCCTTTGTTCTAAATTCTGAATCCTAAAGGCTATATTCTAAAAACTGGGGTCAGCCCGCAGGTTCATTCCCAGTCACATCCTGCTGGACATTGGAATGTGGCCCTATCTTGCAGAAGCAGAACTCAATGGTTAATCTCCAAAGGTTATGGTCCCAGGTACAGGAAAATTGCCTTAGCAGAGTTTAAAATTCAAACAGCAGTCTTTACATGAGTTGTATATTCTTAATTTCTTATTTCAACAGTGACTCAGGGTCTGCCGTGCTGCACGCCCAGACCACGCTGGCCCCGGGCTGTTGCTAGTTGTGCTGGTAAACTGGCGTTGGGGAGTAGGTGCCCTGACTTGTAGCATTTGCTGATTTTATTAGTAGTGATGTAAACTCCCCCACCGCTGCCGATTTTAACCTACCGGTGGTTTAACAATCCCCTCACAAAACTCCTGAAGAGTTACCAGTTCGCTCTCACAAGCTCCTCACAAGTGGGCTTCAGTTCAATGCAAAGGGGGAAGGGGGAGGAGGGGAGAGACATTGGGCCAGCAAGCACTTATTTAAAAGTCATTGCACACATTGCACTGTGCTAGGTCTGCAATGCCAGCCGAGGAACAATGAAATGTAATTAAGGACTCACACTCAAATGCTAAAGAAACAAAGGAAGTGAATCAAGACCTTGTCACTGTAGAGTATGAACTGGCACCCTCGCTGCTGGTCAGGGTCACACCATTCCTTCAGGGAAAGTGACCAGCAAAGTGTTGTGTTGAAATGAAAGGTTATGCTTCTGACTGAGGAGCATTCGGTGAAAGTGGGAAAGTGGTCTTCTGAGGTAGGCAAGTTCGGTCCTTTGGAAAAATTTTAAAAGACTCAGGCCTGGGAAATTAATTTGAACTGTGTGAGTGCAGGGTGAGTAGGCCTCCCTGAAATGCCGTGCTGGTCACTTGCGGAGATGGCAGGCATAAATCTCCCATCGTCGCTGAGCCTGAAGGCCTAATTATTTAAGAAGCAGAGGAAATGTTGCTAAATTAGCTATTCATTTTCCCCAGCATAAAGGATTTTACACTACTTTCCAACTTCTTTTTTCTGGGTTTTTTTGTTTTTTGTTTTTTTGGGTTTTTTTTTTGCTGAAAATGTTCCTGTTGGTGAGGCACAATGTGGGATTTTGCTATTCTCGTTTTAATTATGTAATGTATGCCCTAACTGGTTTAGCTCAGTGGATAGAGCGTCGGCCTGCACACTCAAGGGTCCCAGGTTCGATTTCGGTCAAGGGCATGTACCTTGGTTGCGGGCACATCCCAGTAGGAGGTGTGCAAGAGGCAGCTGATCGATGTTTCTCTCTCATCAATGTTTCTAACTCTCTCTCCCTCTCCCTTCCTCTCTGTAAAAAAATCAATAAAATATATTTAATTATGTGATGTAAACTGCATTATATTTTTATTTACAAATATGTAGTGTATTATTACATTACATTATGTGTGATATGCTGTATATTTCTCTGCAGAAAAATAACAGGTTTAGGAGATTTTTTTATTATGAGTCTTAAATTGATTAACATGTGCTGGCAGTTACTACTTCTCTTTTTCTTGTTCTTCTTTACTTAGTATGCATAAAAATTAAGCTGCTTGAATTAAGCTGATAATGTCTATGGTTCTAAAAGAAAAGCTGTTTCATGGTAGTTTTCACTTTTTTTTTTTTTTTTCTTTTCTAGTCACAGCCTTTTCTGGAGCGCCCTTACAATCAGTGTGCAGTGGTTGGAAACGGGGGGATTCTGAATAATTCTCTCTGCGGAGCTGAAATAGATAAATCTGACTTCGTTTTTAGGTAAGACATGTTCAGCTGGATTTCTTTGAACCAAAGATCAGTTGGAAATTTTACAGGGTTTGTGTAAAGATAATCTGTAAATTTTGAGCTGTGTTGTCTACAAATTATTATTATTATTAATTATTATTTCTTTTGAGAACTTTTTTCTTTAAAAATGTTTGTTTGTTAACCCTTCCCTGGGATATTTTTTCCCCATTGGTTTTTAGAAAGAATAGAGGGGAAGAGAGGAGGGAGGGAGTGAGAGAGAGAGAGAAAGATTGATGTGAAAAACACACATCAATTGGTTGCCTCCCCCACACACCCAGACCTGGGCCAGGGATCAACCCTACAATCCAGGTACATGTCCTTGACCAGGAAGCAAATCTGTGACCCTTTGGTCTGGGGGTGGACACTAACCCCTGAGAATAACCAGTCAGGGCCTAGACTACAAATTATTTTGATAGGCTTTCCCGCAGTGCTAAATGGATCATTAGTTCTTCTGAACATGGATACCAGAAGGATACAAATGCTCTGTGATCCTTTACTTTTCAGAAACTCTGGGCGAAATCCCGGTGAAGGGGGGTCTGCGTGGCAGGGTGGCAGGACTTGTCAGAGCCTTCTGTGTCTTAAGGGCTTCATGGCTCTGTGAGAGGCCACCATGGAGCAGCATTTCCCAGCTTCACCTGACCTTGAAACCCTTTTTGTGCTTTTTTTTTTTTTTTTAAGAGCATTTCAAGGAAGTTTTGTTCCCAGATAATACTTGAGAAAATGCTGAAATGGGCACTGTTCATACGACCAAGCCACATTCTTGTTTATTTAGTTTTCTGACTTGAAACTTAAAAAAATTGTACAGCTTTTTTATTATGCTCTTTAAAATCTTTATATCTTAGTACCAGCTAGCTTGCAAAAGTAGAAACAAAAGTGGTTTCCATGAGTGCCTGTATTCATAAACCATGTTACAGGATATCTCTGTTTCAGAATATGAAGAAAAGGTGATTTATTCCTTTCTGTTGAAATGCACTTTTTTTTTTTCTATTGAAATGCTCCTTTCAAAAATATTCACATACCTGTATTGATCTTTAGAAATAAAGGAAGGGAGAGAGAAAGAGAAACACTGATGTGAGAGCAAAACATCGATTGGTTGCCTCCTGCACCAGGAATCGAACCAGCAATGTTTTGGTGCATGGGAAGATGCTCTGTCCATGGATAACAGTTTGGTGAAGGCCAAGGAAGGGAGAGGTGGGGGTGGGCAGAGGTGGGGAAAAGGGTGACACCTACAATTATGGAAACATTAAAATTTTAATTAAATAAATAGAAATAAAATCATTGCATTGTACACTTAAAAAATAGTAAATTGGAATCTGGTTTCCTCTTTCAGGAACACTAATTTAAACATCAGAGGAGACCCTTTGATCCTTATCAATTCAATGTTGCCTTTTTTTAGCAAATAAAAAAAAAAGTGATCCATAGTTTCTCCCTCATTTTAATCTCATTTAAAATTTTTATGCTGAAATTCATGACAGAAAAACAGACCCAGCAGTTCAACAGTTAAAGGGTGTGTTCCTCATAAAGAATGTTCAAATAGCCAGTATCTGAATGATTAGCCATTTGGTTGAAGTACTCAGTACTAAAAAAAGCTATCATGAAGATAAATAATTTTTATAAAAGACTTTTTATAAACTTAAAATTCCCAAAACATCTGTGGTATCATTCCTAAACATCCATTTGACTTTATGCAAATATAGAAAATACCAGTCTAGTTTTAAGTTTCTAAAATCTCAACAGTTACTAATTTATAACTTTAAAATAAATGCATGTATTTCTAGAGTCTATATTTGCTGATGCCAGGCATTTTTCTGCATATAGAGTTCCCTTTGAAGTTTGCCTTTAAAAAAGCAAAAGGCAAAATAAGAGCTAGACTTGATTGGCGTCATTAAAATTTACTTAATTTTTAAGTTTGCACTTATTTTGGATGTACATTTTATAAAACAATCTGGAAAGTGCTTACTATTACTTTATTTTCATTTTAAAAAATTGGGAGCTACAAGTTAAGAATATAAGGAACAAAGATAGGGGATGAGTGGCTTTCCTATACTGATACATATATATATATATATCTCCAAACCCAGTATTTCCTCTAGAAATCTCCTTTGATACTATTGTATGTGAAAATTACCTTTTATTCTTCAACAGAATATGAGACTGCCCTAGAAAGTAGATTTGTTACAGGAAGCCCCACTAATGGGGTCATTTCTGATCTATTATCTATGATTAATATTATTCCAAAGTGCTATATTTGATTGTTTTCAGATAAATCTTTTTATCAAGGTGGGAAGTGCTTGTTTCATTTGTTTGTATGCTTAATAGAGCATGTAATAGAATTTTCAACTTCATTCATTCCTCAGAACACATAAACTTTCAGTAGCCTTCCTTAAGGAAATACCCAGAGATGCTCCCTTTGTATAGTTTTAAAGAATTGGTCTACTTGAAATTCTGTAAACGATACTTAGGGAGTCATAGCTAATTTCCCCTTTTTTGTGTGTGACAGGAATAGAATTACTCAAAATTACAATTTGTAATTTGTTTTTCAATTTGAAAAAACAGTACTTATTAAACATCATTATAGGAATATTGGGGTTTTATTTATTAACAGCATAATTTGGTGGGAAAACTATCCATATGGAAATCAGGAAATTTTAATTTTTTTTCAATGTAATGTTTGTTGTGGCAGATTCTATCACCTTCATCACAATGCCTCAATATTTTAAAATCTGTAAGTTGGTGGTTATACCACTGTGAGAATATAATCAACATAAATAATAATTTTAATCAGAAGAGTGTGAACTCTTCAAAAGCTAGGCAAGGTTCAATTGTCAGTTCTAGCATTGTTACTTATAAAGGTCCTAATCAATGTTTAAGTCATTTATCAAATTTGTATATAATAAGCAATGCTGAATCAACAAAGAGTTCAATACTTATTAATTAGTTTTCAATGCAAATTGGGTGAATTCTAAGGAACTCTTAACATCAGTGTTTTTCTAAAAAAAAAGAAAAAAAAAAAAAAAAAAAAAGAGGTAATGGCAGGGAGGTGGAGAATGTGTAGGACGGATAAACGGTGATAGCCGGAGACTTGACTTGGGGTGGTGAACATACAAAAAAAATGTACAGATGATATGTTGTGGAATTGTGCACCTGAAACCTGTGTAATTTTATGAATCAGTTAACCCAATAAATTCATAAATTCAAAAAAATGACATATCACATATGTCTGAATGTATTTTATTTTTCAAGTTGTATTTTGAAAATAATTTCTTCAAAATTTCAGGTGTAACCTTCCCCCAACAACAGGAAATGTTAGTAAAGATGTTGGCAGTAAAACCAACCTTGTGACCATAAATCCCAGTATCATAAGACTAAAGTAAGTATCTCCAACTTATACAACAGTTCAAGAACATTTGTTCATTGTTTAGCATGTTTCTTAATTTGAGCACCAATCTTTTTTTTGTTGTTAAAATATATTTTATTGATTTTTTACAGAGAGGAAGGGAGAGGGATAGAGAGTTAGAAACATTGAGGAGAGAGAAACATCAATCAGATGCCTCCTGCACACCTCCTACTGGGAATGTGCCGGCAACCGAGGTACATGCCCCTGACCGGAATCGAACCTGGGACTTTTTAGTCCGCAGGCCGATCCTCTATCCACTGGGCCAAACCGGTTAGGGCTGAGCACCAATCTTATTGCTGAGACTGACTTGCAATACAGCTGGCGTGACTTTTGGGGGAAATATATACATTTGTAATTTTTGAATTTCTATCAAGATTGTGGCTCATAAGAAGTCATCATCAGTTGTACTTCTAATGTCATAAGCTGAATGTTGCTCATCAAATGAAAACCTTGTTTCTTCATCATTTTTTATAGAAGTGATGTTTTTCAGTTTTCTTTCAGAATTTTAGTGTTACCCTTTTATCTTGATAGTACCTCATTGATAAAAATAATCTATCTGGAAACTTGAGAGGACCTGGCTCAATTTGATTTTCACTTTGGATAGTATAATACTAAAGAATTATCCCCATGATTTATTTTCCACATGTAATTACCATAAAATGGTTGGTTAATAAAAATTCCATGTAGTAGTTTTGCTGTATTATTTAAACCAAAAGGGACTAATAGTAATTATTACCATACTAGAATACACCCCTTAAATAGTTCTGGTATCTGTTAAGAGAATATAAGATACTAGAGGCCCAGTGCACGAAACTCATGCACTGGAGGAGGGGGTCCTGCACCCTCTCCCATCCTGGAATTGCTTGCTCCTTACTGCCTGCCTGCTCGCTGCTCCTTAGTTCTGCTCCTTAGTGCTGCCGCAGAGGCAGAAGGGGCACCCACTATCACCGCTGCATTCGCCAGCCATGAGCCTGGCTTCTGGCTGAGCAGTGCTCCCCCTGTGGGAGCTCACTGACCACAAGGGGGGGCAACGTCTACGTTGAGCATCTGCCCTCTGGTGGTCAATTTGCATTATAGCGGCTGATCGTTCCAGTTGTTCTGTCATAACTGTCGCTTAGGCTTTTATTATATAGACTGTATCTGAAAGAGTTAAAGAGAATGAGATGGAGCAGAGGAAACGTATGGTGCTTAGCAGATATCTTGCAGAAAGCTTGCAGCCTGAACACTGCACAGCCCAGGTAACCACTAAAGATCTGGCAATGGGAGGAACAAAGGACGGGATGGACCCTTACGTCAGCAGAACTGTTTGCAGCCAGCAGAAGTTAATAAAAACTCGCCTCTCCCTTCAGCCTCTGCTGATTCTGACTCAGCCCACCTGCACCCAGGTGCCCAAAATAAAAGTTCTTTGGATACATTATGGCCTCGACTCACTGGTGCATGATCCAGGCCACTCCAAACCTTTCAGTATCTTTCTCCCAAAGGCTTATTTTCAAAATACACAACATTGTGTAATTATGTAAATTGAACATGTAAAGCTATCACAGTTAGAGTGGAGGGAATTTTAAAAATGTGTGTATTTATATTGTTTTTAGGTTTTCTAAAGGAAACTTTTCTTTTAATCACACGTTCAAAAAATACACAAATCACAAGAATACAGCTTGATGAATTTTTTTTAAATGTGTAAATATTTTAAGAAAGTCCTACGTTTGAGAAAACATTTCATCATTATAGACATGGAAAGTGTTTCAGCATCAAAAAGCAACCTTAGATTACTGAGATAGAAGATTAGAGAAAATAAGAAATGTGTGTCCAGTTAAGGGTATGGCCCAGTAAGAAAGTAGGAATTAAATTCTAGAAATACCAAGAAAAGAAATGAAGGCCTAGCTCTTTATATTTACAAGAGACTTACTGTGAGTTTTTTCCGAGTCTATGGCTTGTCTTTTTATATACAGTGATTTGCATGGTTCCATTTTTTTTTTTTTTTTTTTTTTTTTTTTTTTTTTTTTTGGCTAGAGCTAAATTTAGTCTGTGTTACCAAAACCACTACTTTGATGATGATGATTAATATTATTATTGTTACTCTCATTATTAAATCTGGCAGATATGGGAACTTAGAGGAGAAGGCAGTATTTCTAGCAGACCTTGAAGCCTACGGAGATGCGTTTTTTCTACTGCCAGCGTTTTCCTTCAGGGCCAACATCCTTCCCTCTTTTAAAGTGTACAAAGCCCTGGAAGAATCTAAGGCAAGACAGAAGGTTATGTTTTTCCATCCCAAGTATCTGAGAAAACTCGCCCTCTTCTGGAGAACTAAAGGCGTGGTAGAGTACCGCCTGTCCTCTGGCTTGATGATCACAAGTGTGGCCATTGAGCTGTGTGAGAACGTGAAACTGTATGGATTTTGGCCCTTCTCCAAAACTGTGCAGGACACACCTGTCAGCCACCACTACTATGACAACAGTTTACCTAAACGTGGTTTCCACGAGATGCCCAAGGAATACAGCCAAATTCTCCAACTTCACATGAAAGGAATCCTCAAATTACAATTTAGCAAGTGTGAAATAGCCTAACCAAAGTGACTTAAAATGGGAGTAGTTTTCATGTAATGCTATAGATGAGTCACAATATTCGAGAACACAAAAACGGGTGATTGTAGGGTGTAATAGGAGGAGCCCCAATGCTTATTTTGATCAAAGCTCCCCACAAATTGTGCAACTTCAGCCACTCATTCGGCTCTTCTGATCTTCCGTTTCCCTGACTGGACAGTGGGGACCAGGCTATCTAACTCATATTAGGAAAATGAGAAAATCTATGAAAACTCTTGGCAAGCTATTTGCCTGAGTTAGGTACTCAAAGTCTGTTTCCTTTTGATAGTTACATTTCTGCCCTCACCAGACTGATAATGAAAGGTGTGCTGTTTGGAGAAACCCTTTCTGGAGAGAACACTCAGTACTCACTGAGGTTGTTTCTCTGCTGGCCTCTCTCTTACCAAAACTATCCTTCTCTTCTTTCCTCGTGTCTTAAAGAGTGCATTTAAGAACATTATCTACTAAAACAAGAAACCTTTGACTATTCAGGAATGAAATCCTTCTCTTTGTATGCTAATGTGCCTGTTTCTGATTACATTCACTGTGCCACTCGCTGTGAAGACTGGTATTGGTTGGAAATTTGGGGCCAATTCTTTTTCTACATTTTAAAATCATTTTTCAGTTTGACTTCTTCACTCTTAAGTCTTTTCCTTTCTCACTCACAGGATCTACTTCAAGGATAGGAATGGTTACAATGTCCAGTTTTTCTTACTTGTTGACTTATCCGTGCCCTCACTTATTTAATTAATTTAAAAAAAAAAATCATTGAGCCCTAACCGGCTTGGCCCAGTGGATAGAGCATCGGCCTGTGGACTCAAGGGTCCCAGGTTCTATTACTGTCAGGGGCATGCACCTTGGTTGCGGGCACATCCCCAGTAGGGAGTGTGCAGGAGGCAGCTGATTAATTTTTCTCTCTCATCAATGTTTCTAACTCTATATCCTTCTCCCTCTCTGTAAAAAAAAAAAAAAAAAAATCAATAAAATCTATTTTCTAAAAATCATTGAATAGCTACTTCATGCCAACCCTGTAACAAGCACTGTGAGAGGGAAACGGAGGTCCTGCAGGAGGAAGCGGACATGCATGGCATCACTATGATCGGGTGTGACAAATGTCACTACAATAGCTATGAATAAAGAATCGTGAGGAACAGAGGCGGGAATAATGAAATCTACTTCGTAGAATCTATTTCAGAGAAGAGGTGATTTTTGAATCAAACCTAGAAGAGTAAGGTTTTAGAAAATGAAGATAATTCTGGGTAGAGGGAATAGGAGAGGGGAAAAAACTGTCCCCTTGATTCTGATTCATCAAAACTAGCACATTTGAAGGTAGGTTATGTTCTTTGCTCCAAAGAACTGCCCATGAGGGTAGGATACAACTGTGGTGAACTCCCTTGGGCCCACACCTGTGACATGGGAATGAGGCCAACCTGACAGATTTTACAGGAAAGCTGTCATGATTAAAACATGAAAACTTAATTCTCATAAGGAAAGGAGTGTGCTCACATGAGAAATAAGACTAATCACTTAAACATCAGTCTAAAATGAAGCTTGAGTAGGTATGGAATATTAGCATTTTCACACCGTTCCCTCCCATCATGATGATACCTGGAGGTTGCAGGGCTGGGTGAAAAAGGTGAAAGGATTAAGAAGAAAAAAATAAATAAACAAAAACATATATATCAATCCCTGTATCTACTGAACAAGTTATTTAACTTAAATAATTATGTCACAGGATAGTGAGAAGCTAAGAAAATTCTAGGGCAGAAGGGTTAGGGAAACTCAGATAAGAAAATTAAACAAGACCAAACAATTTAGAAAGCTTTCAGCCAAGTTGTAGCAAAACCTTAAATATCTTGAGAACAAATGGCTAATACCTCTTCTCACTAACCAAAGAATTCTGTAAAGAAGGGGGAGTATTAATGCCCCCTTTCCTTAACCAGAGGATACTTGGTGTAAATCACCCTGGAACTGTAAGGCAAGAGGAGGGAAGGGGGAGGAAGAAGGGAGAAATTTATCTCGCCCACTAAACAAAGAAGTCAGCTGTTTGGAAAGGAGAAAAGAGGAGGGAGTTTTCATCTCCCTGTTTAAACAGAGAAGCCAACAGTCTTGGGGCTTGTTAAAGACAAAATTACCAGATGCTTCTCATAAATTCTGGGAAAGCCATAGCAAAGTAAAAAGGGAGATGTTAAGAGTTCATCTGAACTAGATATCCAGCAGAGGAATTTAAAAACCTGTAGACAGAAAAATATAAAAAGCCAACCCTCTGCCAGGCTCCCTTCTCAGACTAGCTGGGAAGCCCTTCTGTGTTTCATAAGCCAAATATATAGATTTGTTTGCCTTGCTTCTTTAATAAATTCACTTGCTTTACTTCTTTAATAATTGGTTTTACTACAAGGAAATCGTCATCCCAGGTCACTCATTTGAATCCCTTCCTCCAAGACTGACAAAAGCGGAGGCGGCGGCCCTCTCCCTTCAACTCGCGCGGCCGTCCAACCCCTGTGCTGGTTGGTGCCTGTGACAGTTACAGGCATGCTTTCCTGCCTGGCTTCCTACCACCTCTGGGTGAGCCGAAGTAGTGGAGTAGGCTGGGCAGCATGCTGAATTCATTACAATTCTAACACTAAATTCTTACCTTAGCCAGATTGTGGTTTTACTAAACGTTGGCTTATAAGAACACTCTGCTGTAAATTGCTTATTTTGATAAAGTACATCTTTAATTTTATTATGATGCTCGTCTCAGATCACATTTCCATTTGTTCTTCCTAGCAAATGATATCCATTATGGTCATAAATTAATTAAAAGTTCATATGTAAGTATTTAAAAAAAAAAAACTTTTCTTTTAGCTACATAAAGTCCAATTCATTTATCTTCCTTCTCATGGTGATGAATAAGTGGCTGATTTTTTACTGCTTTTAATGCATTTAATTAGCTTTTAAAAATATGCTAGCAACATTAGTAATGTCTGTATCATGTTTCTAGCAATGGATTGTTAAAAATAGATCAGAGCATTCTGATACTTTAAAGTTAGTGAAATGTTTTCTGATGAGTAAGGACTTAAATTTTTCACTTTGATGGTATTGGAAATAGATAATTGATGAGTAAAAGTAATATAATATAATATACTGAAATAAATAATTAAATATATAACATGGAGACTTTATTAGTTATTTTAATACATATGATTATGATAATCATATAATAAGTTACATATGGTTAGGATAATCATATGATAAGTTACATATGATTAGGACATTTAGAGCTTGCTTAAATTTTTCCCAGATAACTTCCTATTTTAATTTTGTAAGTTTCTCCTGGAATATCAAGACAATATATTTAATGACACTGATCAGGATTTCATAAATATTCAAAATGATATGAGACTAAAGCACAATATCCGAATGAAACCTATGTCTGAGTAAAAGTTCAGAAGAAAACAAATGTTTAACCTGTGGAGAAAATTGTAGACCCACCCACATGGCACAGCTAAAGTTGATTTCTTGTTTAACACTGATCTTAACATTTGTATTATCGTCCCAACTGCATGTTGTAATTATACAACAGTCCCAGTTAGATTCACATTAGCCAAAAGTCTTTGGTTAAAAAAGAAAAGAAAAGAAAAGTGTATCTTTTGTCTCTGTTTCTCCCAAGTGGGTCTGTAGCAGTTGTGAAATCTCAACACCTTGTAGTTATCCGCCATGAATGGAAATTCTCCTTCACCTTGTATAATAGTTAGTGGGTTGCAGGGAAATAAACAGAGTGGGTGGCCTTCTTCACGTGGTAGCATTTCCTCCCCAGCAGAGGATGGCCTTCCACATGTTCACTGTGATGTGCCAATAATGTCCTTTTCCTAAACTGAATTTTTTTCCCTAAAATAAAATAGAACATGAATTTTTATAATGTAACATATCAACATATGAGAATGGTAAATCATAAGTCACAGTTCTTTTTGTTCTGAAATGGTGAATTATTACAAGTTTTTGTGTGTGTTTTTTCCACCAAGATCAAAACAGAAAGAAAAGCTACATCTATAACTCTGCAAGCTCTCCATCTTGTAGATTTACAAATGAACCACTACCAGGTCAGACAGTAACACTCTCAAGAAATCTCCCGGGGTAATGAGTATTGCTTAAACGTTGTTAGCGCGGTTGGATTTGATCTTCTGCTCTTAAAGGTCAAGTGCGTCCATGGACATAGAAGGGAGAAAGCCTGAACACTGCTGGTAGAGACTACTGAACCTTTAGTTCAGACCCAGGCTCCTAACACCCAAAGCCACCGTTCCTGAGGGAAATACTGGCTTGCTTCCTTCTATTTCCTGCTTGTCCTGCAGCATCACTGGGCAATGTAACTGAATAATGAGAGTCAAAAAGGATTTCCATCCAAATCCAAAAGTAAGGCAGAGATAGCCATTGAAGCATGTAGTCCATCGTGCTGTCTAGTCTTTAGAAAGGACTCCAGAGATTTAAGTTTCACCTAATAGACCAGTCCTTGAAGTTTTTCTCTGGTGTTTTTCCCTCCTAACAAAAGGGAAAGGCACACAGATTGTGACTGTCATGAAAGAAGATTTTTTTCTGCATGTAAATTCCAACCCAGTAAATGTGTGGGCTCTCAGCCAAGTAATCAGCCAAGGACATTTTTTGGAGGACTTTCTATCTATAGCATACTGAATTAAGCCATAAATCAGACCCATTTGGGGCTAGATTTTTTTTTTTTTTCCTTCACCGACAAAAAATTTACCAGTCAAATACACTATCATGTCAGGTACCTTAAATCATTCCATGAATCTCAGGAACCTTTGGGAAATTGGAAAATTTTGTGAATAACAGCCCTGGTTGTATCCTGAATAGCTACTGCAGAAGGATAGTTACAACAAAACATTTTATTTATGTAAGGTGACATGAAACACATTGTTATGCTACTAAACACTAAAAGAATTACAAAAATTCACATAAATTATCTGAAACCTTTGACCTACTAAGATAATTTATTTATTTATTCTTGATGTTAAAAGAGTCGTTTTGAGCTGCTGGTTTCCTATTTGCGTGTGACTTCAAAAGGCTGACTCATGGCGAAGTCGCCACTCCCCTTTTGAAGATGTTTGGGCAGGAAATTTCCTCTTGTCCATTGTATCTTATCTGGGTCATTTCTTCCAAAACTATTCTGCTTTTATTCAAAAAATGTGAGTGATCTATGTTAAAGAGGCATTGTTCACATAATGGAGTAAAGATAAACTCTTCAGCAGATGGTCTTGGAACATTAGCTCATAATATAGAGAAGAATTCCTACATTGCACATTAGAAAAAATTGGACTCCAGAGAGATTTAAGATGGATTCAAAGGTAAACTTGAAGCTATTTAATAACAGAACTGTTCTTCATAAATATAACTCAAAATCATTTTTAAAAAGTTCAGTTGAGAAGCAATGAAATGGCTATATTAAAATGGCTGATTTCTAGTCAATAGCAGTACCTTAAAGAAGTGAACAAGGCTGGTGACAAACTGGGATAGCTTTTATCAATGTGTTAAATTAATGCCATTAATTATAGAAACATCCCTAAGACTTGTTGCAAATCAAGAAATAAAACACAAGAATCACTATATAAAAATGAGCAAAGGGTAAGAATGTGGCCTACAAAGGTAAATGTTAAGTAGCTAATAAAAGTGATGCTCAAGTTTACTAGTATCTGAGAAATAAAAATTAAAAGGAGATATTATATTATATTGGCAAGAATTAGTAAGGTCATTAATTCCAAATGCTAGTGGAAGTTTAAACTGATTCAGTCATCTTAGAAAGTAGTTTGGAAGTAATTATTTGTCCAATGGTCCAGCAATCCTACCTGTTGGGTACATGCCCCAGAGAACTTGTAAATGTCCACAAGAAGAATAATAGTAGGATATTTATTTATTGTTTGTGGTAGCAGGAATTTGATGTACAGCTGACCATGTCTAAGGAAATTAATGAGTTAACTTTGACAAATGCATAGCACGAAATACAGGGAAGCAATTAGAAGCAACTTCTACATATATAGAGAGCAGCTAGGAGAGATCCTTAAAATACAGTGTAAAGAGGAAAATAAGAGCTATAGCACAATGCTACTTAGATACATTAAGGCCTCTACATACATAATACACAAACACATTCAAGGGCATATATTAAACACTAGAAGAGTGCCCATTTAGGAGGGAGCAGTAAGGGGTGTTTTAGGGATAAAGGGGAGGGGGGAATGAATAACACAAGGAAAGGACCTTGCAGATTATGCCATGAACAAAGAACCTAATGATTAACTCACCTCTCAATTTGAGGCAAAAATAAAATAAGGTCAAAAGGAAGAACTCATTATGTTAGTTTGAAAAGAGTCCAAATTATAAAAACAACATCAAAATAAATTTTCTGTCTTCCCAGAGGAGAGGATAGACATCCATTGGAAGAAAAATACTAGTGTTAATGAGATATTGTTATGGAAGGGGGAGATACAGTACAAATGAGCAGGAGAAAATATATGCTACATGGAAATGAACAGTTATGTTATGCTAGAACTATGTGGGTTACTTTCTATCAGCATTTTTAATAGAACAAACCTTGGATGCATTTATTCTTATCCAAACAAAAAGCATTCTTACTACTACATAACTATAGAAGCTAAGACTCAAGTGGGTAACTTCCGTAAGGTTACATTATATAAGAGCAGAGCTGACATTCACACTCACATCTGTCTGACTCAAAAGCCATGTGCACACTCATGAAACCATCTGCACAATAAACAATGTACATGTCCATTATCCCAAAAGGTTTTCTAGTGCCTTTTCCCTCGACATAAGATTCATTCATGTTTGTATAATCAATAGTTTATTCACTTGCTGAATAGAATTCTGTCATATGGATGCAACACAATTGGTTTATCCATTCACCTGTTGATGTATTTTTTAGTTGTCTCCAGGTTTGGGCTGTTACAAATATTGCTATCATGAGCTTTAATGTACACATGTTTGTGTGGCTATATATTTTCATTTCTTGGGTGCAAATATCTAGGATTGGAACAGCTGGGGAACAGGATCAATGACTGTATAATGTTTTTTTGAAACTACCAACTGTTTTTCCATAATAGTTGTAACATTTTATGTTTCTGTGCACAGCGTATACCTGCTGCAGTTGCCTCACATCTTTTATAAAATTTGGTATGGTCAGTCTTTTATTTTTTTTTATTAAAAATATTTTTAATTTCCTTTTTAGAAAAATCTTTATTGTTGAAAGTATTACAGAAGTCTCTTCCTTTTTATCTCCCATTGCCTTCCCCCACCTCACCTCAGGCCTCCACCACTCTATAGTCTGTGTCCATGGGCTCTACGTATCTATAATAATAAAAGTGTAACATGCTAATTAGTCCAGAGGACCTTCCACACGAAGCCGGGGCTGTGAGGGAAGCCCAGGCCCCAGGTGCCAGAGGGAAGCTGGTGCCAGCAGCCAGGGTAGAGAAGGCCTACTCTTGCATGATTTTCATGCATCAGGCCTCTAGTATTATATATATATAAGTAATTTGGTTAATCTGTTCCTGCCCCCCAACAACCGACTCCCCTTCCCTCTGGGATTTGTCAGTCTGTTTCCATGCCTCTGGTTCTATTTTATTCATTGGTTTATTTTGTTCATTAGATTCCACATATAAGTGAGATCATGTGTAATTTGCTTTGGTTAACATTCAGTAATGCAGGATATTATTTTCAGGTGTACAGTGTAGTGGTGAGACATTTACATAACTTACGAAGTGATGATCCCCATTGCGGTGGGTGCTTCTCCTTTTTCCGCATCCGGCACAGAAAAGGAGAAGGTCAGGTTCCTGAGTGGAGGAGCTGGGGATTAAGAAATAAAAGAAAGAAAGAGATAAGAGGCAGAAATAGATCCAAAATCTGGGTGCCAGGTGGAGGCTGTCACTCTGATGGAGGGACAGTCAACACCCACCACAGACAACACAGCACATTTATTGATTTCCAGAGGGAGGTTTAAGGTCAAAGAAGTTTTGAGTGTGACCAGGTCCTATTCATTCCCTCATTCCTGGGATTTAGCATATCAAGACCTGGGTAAGTCAAGGTCCTATTCATTTTTCATTCCAAGCACATGGATAAAGATAAGAAATCAGTACTGATAACAGTCTCCAACATTTTGAGAGGCTGTTTCCAGTCACCTCAGACTCAGCTGACATTAATTTAAAGGTCATCCATGTGCATTCGCAAGGGGCCCTCTACACCCCATGATAAGTCTAGTGTCCACCTGACACCATACATAGCTATTACAATATTATTGACTGTAATCTCTATGCTATGCTTTATATTTAGTGGCTATTTTGCAACCATCAATCATATGGTCAGTCTTTTAAATGTTAGACATTCTTTTGGGTATATAGTGTCTCATGATTTAAATTTGAATTTCCCATATGTTATTTGCTTTTTGTATTTTGTTGAAGTATCTGTTCAAATATTTTGATCACTTTTAATTGGATTGAATTATCAGAGATCTTTATATATTGTAGATACAAGCCTTTTGTCAGGTATACACAGAGTGGCCAGATTATTATGATTTCTGTACGCGTAATAATCTGGCCACTCAGTAAATATCCTATATAATAAAAGGCTAATATACAAATTGTCCCCTTGACCAGGAGTTAGACCAGCAGGTAGACTGGCCAACTGCCCGTGACCCCTCCCCCTGGCCATGCTGGCAGCCCCCTCCTCCATGCATGAATTCATGCACTGGGCATCTAATATATATATATCCTATATAAAAATAGAGTAATATGCAAATTAACCATTACTCCACTACAAAAATGGCAGCCCCCATAGCCACAAGATGGTGGCACCCAGTCCCCTCAGCCCTGCTGCTGGAGTGTCCAGCCTGTCCATAGGAGCAGCGAGGCTGGATCTGCCTCCAGAGGGGGAAGATCTAGACTCCCAGTTCTCACACTGCTGCAGTGTCTGGGCCTGTCAGCCTCACCAGGGTTGGGGGGGGGGTTGTCCAAACAGTGAGGCTTGATCTGCCCTCAGACATGGGAGACAGAGCCTGGACTGCAGGGCATGGAGGCTTCCTTAGCACAGCGGTGATGGGAGCATCGCCAGGCCTGGCAGAAAGAGCCCAGGCAGCAGGGCTTGGGGGCTTCCTTAGAGCAGAGGTGGTGGGAACACCCCAGGCCCAGCAGACAGAGCCAGGACTACAGGGCTTGGGGACTTCCTTAGTGTGTCAGTGTTGGCGAAGCCCCTAGGCCTGGCAGACAGAGCACACTGCAGGGCATTGGGGCTTCCTTCACATGGCACATGGCATAGGCAGGCAGAGAGCGGAGAGAAGGGCATGGGGGCTTCATCTCCATGGCTGCAGTGAAATCTCCAGGCCCGCAGAGAGCAGAGAACCACGGGGAGTGGGCCTAAGCCATCAGTAGGACATCCCCTCAGAGCTCCTGGATTGTAGAGGGTGCAGGTTGGGCTGAGGGACCCCCATGCATGAATTTCGTGCATCAGGCCTCTAGTATATGAGTGGCCAGATTATTATGCATTCAGAGATCATAACAATATGGCCACTCACTGTATGTTTTACAACTATGTTCTCTTAGTCTGTGGTTTGCCTTTTCATTTTCTTAATAGTGGTTTTTGAATAGCAAAAATTTTAAATTTTAGTATAGTCTAGTTTATTGGTTTTTAAGGTTTTGTGTGTGTGTGTTAACTTCAGGAAACCTTGGCCCTGGCCCGTGTTGCTCAGTGAGTTGGAGTATCGTGCCATACTGCAAAGTGTGGCAGGTTCGATCCCATGTCAGAGCACATGACCAGGTTCAACCCATGCTTAGGTTGCGTGCAGAAAGCAACTGGTTGATGTTTCTCTCTCCCTTCCTTCCTCTTTCTAAAGTCAATTAAAAAATTAAAAGATATATGTTTGCCAAACACATGATCACTGAGATTTTCTTTATGTTTTTTTCTAGAAGGTTTAGAGCACATGTGTCAAACACAAGGCCCGCGGGCCAAATCTGTCCCGCCAGGCCTTGCAATGTGGCCCGCACTGCGCTGTCATCACTGCACTCCGCTGCGTTTCCATCACAATGACAGTTTATGACTGTTCAGTAAACCATTCGGCCCGGCGATTTAGGCTGGATTTTAGATTTTGGCCCCTTCTTTGATTGAGTTCGACACCCCTAGTTTAGAGTTTGGCTCTTAACATTTAGAGCCATTCTTATATTTTTTGTTTGTTATAGTGTGTGGTAAAGGTCAAAATTCAGATTTTTGAATTCAATTGTTCAAATAGAATTTGTTGAAGAGACTTCCCTCATTGTATTGTTTTGGCATTACGTTGAAAATCAACTGATTTACATTTGGGTTTACTTATTTGTGTGCTCTCTATTCTGTTTCATTGATTTGTTTGTCTTTATGCCAATACTATACTATCTTGATTAATATAATTTTATAAGACTTGAAATAAGATAGTATGACTCCTCTGATTTTATTCTTTTACAATGTGTGTGTTTTTTTGGGGGGGGTGGGGAGGTGGGAGGAAAGGACTAATTCTGGAAGAGTTTGTGTAAAAATTATTACTTATTTCTTACATGTTTGATAAAATTCAGCAGTGAAGCTACCTGGCTCTACAATTTCCTTTGAGGGAAAAATTTTAATTATGAACAATTTTTAATAGATATTGGGCCATTCAGGTTATCTATTTATTTTTTTTATGTTTGGTAGTCTACGTCTTTTAGAGAATTTATACCCTTCATCGAAGCTGTGGCTTTTTTAGTCATAAAGTTGTTCATAATATTCTCTTATCTTTTTAATATAGTAGCATCTACAGTGATGCCTCCTATCTCATTTCTCATATTAGATATTTGTGTCTGCTTTCTCTCTTTTATCCCTTATATTTATGGTTAGAGATTTATCAATTTTATTGATCATCTAATAGAAACAGCACTTGGGTTTCTTTAATTTCTGCTCTGATTTTTATTATTTCCTTACTTCTCCTTAGTTGGAGTTTCATTTACTTTTCTTTTTATAGTTGTTTAAGATAATTGATGTGACCTCTTTTTTGCTTTTATTTATTTATTTATTTAAATATATTTTATTGATTTTTTACAGAGAGGAAGAGAGAGGGATAGAGAGTTAGAAACATCGATGAGAGACAAACATCGATTGGCTGCCTCCTGCACACCCCCCACTGGGGATGTGCCCGCAACCAAGGTAGTACATGCCCTTGACCAGAATCGAACCTGGGACCCCTCAGTCCGCAGACCGACGCTCTACCACTGAGCCAAACCGGTTTTGGCTCTTTTTGCTTTTAGCATAGGTTTTAGTGCTATAAATTTTCCTCTAAAACTTTTAGCTGCTTCCCACAAATTTTGATATGTCATGTGTTCATTTTAATTCAGTTCAAATTACTTTCTGACTTTTGATATCTTCTTTTTATAAAGTGTGTTATTTAGATTCCAAATATTTCTGGATCATTTTAGGTAGAGATTATTTTAGATTACCATAGATTATTTTAAAATAATTTCAGTGTTTTCTGTTAAAATGCTTTATATTATATGATAGAATCCCATTTAAGTTAATTGAAACTGTATTTGTATGGACCAGAATATAGCCGTTCTTGGTAAATATTCTGTGTGCTCTTGAAAGGAATGTGTACTCTGATGTTGGGAGAGCATTCTGATAATGTCAATTGGATCAGGTTGGTTGATATTGTTGTGCTAGTCTTCTATGTCTGACCTGATATTTGTGTACTTGTTCTGTCAGTTATTTGAGAGAAGAATGTTAAGTTCTTGACTGTAATTGTAAATGTATCTATTTCTTCATGCAGTTCTATCCATTTTTAATTTATTGATTAATTTTAGAGAGAGAGGAAAGGGGGAGACCGAGAGAAATATCAATTTGTTGTTCCACTTATTTATGTAATCATTGGTTGATTTTTGTACTAGTATGTGCCCTGACCAGGGACCAAACCCAAAACCTTGGTTTATTTGGACGATGCTCTAACCAACTGAGCCACTTGATGGTCAGGGCTCTATCAATTTTTGCTTCATGTATTTTGAAGCTCTGTTAGTGGATGTATGAATGTTTAAGATTGTTATGTTCTCTTGATAAATGACCCATATCATTCTGAAATTCTAGTAATATTCTTTTCTATGAAATCTACTTTGTCTGACATTGATATAGCCACTCCAAATATTTTATATAGAATTAGCATGATAGCTCTTTTTTTATCATTTTACTTTGGACAAATGTGTTTCTTTATATTGAAAGTGGACTTCTTATAGAAATCATATAGTTAGATCTTATTTTTTTAATCCAATCTGGATATCTACCTTTTATAATACTTGGTGTGTTTATACCATTTTGATTTAATTTCAGACATTTTGCTTCTACACATATTATAAACCCCACAATACTTTATTATATTTTTTACTTTAAAGTGTCAGTTATCCTTTGTTGTTGTTGTTAATCCTCACCTGAGGATATTTTTTTCCCCATTGATTTTTAGAGAGAGAAGGGCAGGAGGGAGGGAGGAAGGAGGGTGGGAGGGAAGGAGAGAAGGAAGGAGGGAGGGAAGGAGGGAGAGAGAGAAACATCTGTGTGTCTGGTTGCCTCCCGCATGTACCCCGACCAGCCAGGGGTCAAACCTGCAACCCAGGTATGTGCTCTTGACCAAAAATAAACCTTTTCGTACATGGGCTGGTGCTCTAACCACTGAGAAAAACCAGCCAGGGCATCAGTTATCTTTTTAAAAGTTAAAAAGAAATTATATTTACCCATCTATTTACCATTTTCAGTGCTCTTCATATTTTGTGTAGATTTCCATTCTCTTTGGGACTCTCTTTTAAGTGGCCTTGTTTTAAAAAAGAAGTATGTTGTTCTTTATTTTTAAAAAATCTTTACTGTTGCAAGTATTACATATGTCCTCCTTCTCCCCAGAAGTTTGTTCTTACTTTGTTTCCAAGAACTGTATTTTTTCCCCCCCTCTTTGGTTCCTTTTAAATTTTTCTTCTATCACTAATGAGCACTTTTATTATTATTATTATTATTACTATTATTATTATTATTATTATTATGTTGATGTACTTGTTTAAATGTTGTTTTTTGGTTTTTTTTTTGCTTGCTTGTTTGTTTGTTTGTTTTTTGTACTTGAGGTTCTTTAGCTTCTTGCACCTGTGGACTTATAGCTTTCTGTTGGTGACCCTCATTAGGGCACCTAATGCTGGGATTCTTTTCCCAGCCTTACAAAGGGTTCAGCATTCTGGAGAAAGGGGCTGCATGTAGATGATTAAAGATTCCGAGGACAAAATATATTTTTGAAAGGCTTTGGAGGTTAGAGGAGCTTCAGCTAAAAAGAACTGAAGACTCTCCTTGTCTCAGGATCCCTCGCTTTTATTAAACACAATTTTTCCCAAGGCAAGGTGGTAAGATACACTTGAAAGGGTACGGTGTCAAAGGATATACAGAAACATCAGTTTGGGGAATAGCCTACAGCTGTTCAGGTGTTTGGCCAATAGGAGGCAATAAAATGCCCTGAGCTGTCTGGCACCAAATAATAATCCTATTCAGGTTTGAGGGAAGTGCCATTTAGCTGTTTCCAACAGGTAAACTATATATGAGGTTCACCCTTGTTGAGCCCACCAAGTCCCATCAACCTTTTGATGAACTCTTGCAATTATTACATGCTGGAATTGGTTCTCAGTAGCTTTCATCAGATTTGGAAAGATTTTGACCATTATTTTTAATTTTTTTTTCTTTTTTCTTTTTCTGTCTCTACTCTTCCCTCAACCCCCTTTTTTAGGGACTCTGGTTATACATATATTAAGCCACTTAAATTTGTTCTGCATCTCACTGATTCTCTGTTCACTATATTCTTTCTTTTTATTTTCCTAGTCTGTCCTTCATTTTGGATAGTTCCTATTCCTATATATTTAAGCTCGCTAATATTTTTTTTTAGTATCTAATGTGCTGTTAATCCTATCCAGTATGTTTTTCATTTCAAACATTGTAGAAGTTCGATTTGGGTCTTTTTATGTCTTTCATGTTTATATTTAACATGTGTGATCATGCTCTGCCTTTTGGAACATATGGAATATATTTATAACCCTTTTAATGTCATTTTCTTTTAATTCTTTCATTGGTATAATTCCAGAATCTATTTCTACTGACAGATTTTTCTCTCCAATATGAATTGTCTCTTTTTTAAAAAAATATATATTATATTTTATAGATTTTTTTTTTTTTTTTTACAGAGAGAAGGGGAGAGAGAGAGAGAGTTAGAAACATCGATGAGGGAGAAACATTGATCAGCTGCCTCCTGCACACCTTCTACTGGGGATGTGCCCACAACCAAGGTATATGCCCTTGACTGGAATGAAACCTGGGACCTTTCAGTCCACAGGCCAATGCTCTATCCACTGAGCCAAACTGGTTATGGCATGAATTGTCTTTCCCTGTTCCTTTGAATGTCTGATAATACTTTTTTTTTTTTTTAAATTGAATCCCAGATATTGTGAATTTTACTTTAGTGGATATTGAATATTTCAGTGTTTCAATACATGTGTTAATATTTGTTCTGAGAAGAAATTAAATTACTTGTAAACAGTTTGTTCCTTTCAGAGGTTTACTTTTAATCTCTCAGTTGGAACCACAGCAGCATTTATTTTAAGGTAATTTGTTTTCCCACACAGAGGGAATCTATACTAAGAAAAGGATAATATGCAAATTGGTCAGGATGCCCTCACAGTAACCACCAAACAGCAGATTACACAGGGCGACAAGGCCAGCAGAGGAGTTAGTAAGAGACAACCAAACAATTGAACAAGCAGGTTGTGAGGGGCAACCAGGCCAACAGGAGGGGCAGTTGGCAGTGACCAGGCCAGCGAGGGGGGGGAGGGGCAGTGAGGGGTGACCAGGTGGGCAGGGAGGGCAGTTGGGGTGCTCAGACCAGCAGCGGGGGTAGTTAGGGGTGATTAGGCCAGCAGGGAGGTAATTAGGGGTGATCAGGCTGGCAGGCAGAGGCTATTAAGGGTGATCAGGCTGGCAGGGGGCTAGTTAGGGGCAATCAGGCATGCAGGCAGGTGAGCAGTTAGGAACCAGTGGTCCTGGATTGTGAGATAGATGTCCAACTGCCAATTAATCCAGTGGTCGGATATCCCCCAAGAGGTTCTGGATTGGAGAGGGTACAGGCTGGGCTGAGGAAACCCCCTCTGTATATGAATTTCATGCACTGGGCCAATGGTATATTTATAGTATCCTACTCAATAGCCCATGTTGCTAAGTTGTCCCTTTTGTCTGGTGGAAACTTGACCTATTCCTTGTTTTTTTCTTTTTTTAAAGTATCAGTTGTTGTTCCCTCTGCTCCTTTGGGTTATTGTTTCCCCAGACTCCAGTAGCTTCCTCACTCACTATTGGCTAAAGACTGGAATAATTCTCTGTGGAGATTTCCCCTGTGAAATTCTCTCCACTGTGGGTCTGCCTTGGTCTACACAGACTCTAGACCTTAAATCTACACTCACAGAGACCACGGAACTCCCTCAGTTTCCCTTCCCATGCTAAGGTCTGGAGATCATCCAGGCAGTAAGTTTGGTCAATTGTTGGGCTCACCTCATTTATCTCCTTTTTGTCAGGTATCACTGTCCTGAGTTGTCCAATGTCCTCTGTCTGAAAACTATTGTTGCATATATTTTACCTAAATGTTGTTTCAAACAGGAGGTTAAATCCAATCCTGTTTCCTTTATCCAGAAGGAGAAATCCCCATATAATTTTATTTTCATAGTGTTTGCCATAACTCTTTTTGTTGGGTTACTGAAAATATCTTTCAGGATTTCCCCTTATCTATCTGAATCATGTGCTCATTTTTTAAAACCCAGTGTTCTATGCTAGATATTATTATAAGAATATAATAAAAATCTTCTATTGGGTACTTATTATACGCTTGGTACCCATAAAAGAACTTGGCTTATTTTATCTTATCATTTTAAACCTAAGTATAAGAGGTAGTTTTATTGTCACCATTATATATAAAAGGAAACAGACTTGTCCAAGATTACATAGTATATAAGTGCCAGAGCCAAGTTTCAAATTCAGGTTGAATGCCCAAAACCTGTGTGCTTAATCAATATTTTATCTTGTCTTTAGTTTTATTGTTGTTGATGTTGACTACTCAAAAATTTTCATTGCATTGGATTTTCTTTTTTAAATTGCCTTATTGTTCTTAATAAGTTCTAAATTTTAGTTTTTCTAAATTAATCTGTTAACTGGGGAGTTCCCTTTTTAATGACGCAACCTGTTACAGGCGCGTACTCTTTCACTAGGACATGTCAGTACGTCATGCCCAGAGGACATAATTTCATATTATACTTAATGAAAATAAATGAAATATATATATTTTTTTCATTTATTTATATATATAAAGCACAAAGGAAAATACAAAATTACAAAAAAAAAAAAATAGAGAAGAATACCAACAAAAAAAAATGGACACGTCAAATTAAAAAATTATAAATTTTACAAACAATGATAAAGATTACAAAAAATAGCCGAAACCGGTTTGGCTCAGTGGATAGAGCTTCGGCCTTCAGACCTAAAGGTCGATTCCAGTCAAGGGCATGTACCTTGGTTGCCGGCACATCCCCAGTGACGGGTGTGCAAGAGGCAGCTGATCAATGTTTCTCTCTCATCTCATCGATATTTCTAACTCTCTATCCCTCCCCTTTCCTTCCTCTCTGTAAAAAATCAATAAAATATTTTTTTAAAAAAAGATTACAAAAAATATATACCGTCCCTCTCGGGGTGCAACATATATTTCAAGGACGTATTCATATGTCCTACCTGTTCCCGATATTGTTTACGTTTGACGTATTAATAGGTCCCGCTCGGTTAACAGGTTAAGGAATTATGACTAAACTTACACCATAAATTTTTATATATTCTACTAGGCATCTGTTGCAGGAATATTCCTGCAAGACTTCTGGCAGGCTTCCTTCCCGCCACCCCACCTCTCCACTGTGGCGGGCAGGGCGGGGTGGATGGGATGGGCAGGGCATGCCCCGCCCATCCCACCTGCCTCACTGCACCCGCAGCCACCTCCAAGATTGTCTCTGCATGTGTGCTGCCACCACCACTGTGCACCTCACCCCACATACCTGACCTTTTGCACCTACCGCTGCCGCTGCCTCTGTGCACACCACTGCTGCACACCACTGCTGCATACTTCGCCCTACCCCTCATGTGCTGCCAGTGCTTTCCCTCCAGCAGCAGCAGCTGCCTTGCTTTCCACTTTCCCTCCCCCTTCCTTCTATGCTGTTTTCAGCCTTCACTCCTCCATCCCTCTGAGTATGCAAATTAACCACCAGCTTTGTTGGGTTAATTTGCATACTTGCTCTTATTGGCTGGTGGGCATGGCTTGTTTGGCAGAGTGATGGTTAATTTGCATATTACTCTATTATTAGATTAGATTACATTAATTTTGAAGTTTAATGAATTTTTAATTATTCAATATGTTACATTTTTTTAAACTATATTTTTATTGATTTTTTACAGAAAGGAAGAGAAAGGGATAGAGAGTTAGAAACATCGATGAGAGAGAATCATCCATCAGCTGCCTCTTGCACACCCCCCCCACTGGAGATGTGCCTGCAACCAAGGTACATGCCCTTGACCGGAATCAAACCCAGGACCTTTCAGTCCACAGGCCAATGCTCTATCCACTGAGCCAAACTGGTCTTGGCAATATGTTGCATTTTTGAGTTCCTTTTGAGAATGTAATGTAATAAATTTCTCAGCCTGTTTTTATTTTATTTAAAAATATATGTGTGTGCATGTGTGTGTATGTGTGTTTGTGTGTGTCTATGTTACCCAATAAAATACTAATGTATTTGAACTCTATTCCTTGTCTTTTGAGGATCTCAAAAGGAATTTAAAATCTTTACCTTTTTATCCTGTCTTCCTTTTTTTTCTCAATCATAAGTCATGGCTGTCCCATCAGTCATGAGTATAACAAAACATTCCTTCCTGTGTGAAAATAATTTTAGAATACAAACCATACACAGGTCACTAATTACAGGTATAAAGACTAGGCCTAGTATCCACTTCTATCATTTTTAATTAGAATATCTAACATACAGGAGGCATTCAATAAATAGTTTTAAACAAATAAAACTTTCTTGAACTGGAAAAAAAAATTCTTATCTCAGCTATTATAATGTGGTCTTTGAAGGCTAATTTCACCAGCCTCTTGTGATATAAAAAAATGAGCAATATTAAGGCTGCTAAAGATTTACCGAAGTTAATAGCAGGCACTCAGTGTGTCAGGCATGCACTTCAAATCACATATCATTTACTGAAAGTTTGCATTGCACCAAGGAACGATGCATACTTTACATGTATTATCATGAATTCTTGCAAGACTGCAGTATAGTTATCAATCTGATTTTCAAAGATGAGAAACTCAGGAAGATCAAAGTGTCTATAGCTAAAAATATCATAAAGTATCATCAAACTGGCTGAAATTCTTTGCCCATAGATATAGAAGTCCAGAGATTAGGTAAGTAAGAACTTTAGTTCTGTCTCCATATCCCTGTGAAAGTCTTAATCCAGTTGACCACTGTGTATTGATTTCATGCTAAGAATGTACAACAAAAGCAGTACACTCAGGCCTCATTAATATAGTCCTATACATATTCAAGAAAAAGAGATAGTAACTTTTTGACAATATCTCAGAAGGTTGAAGAACTTTCCCCAATGCCTCAGCAAACTTTTCCTTGTTTCTCTCTGTGACTGGTCCCCCAGTGGAGTGGGGTGGGTCCCCACAGAAGTCAGGTGTAACCATTATGGTGAGGGCAAAAAATATTCAAATTGGTCACATGTACACTCCTGAACTAATAATTGGTAAAGGGATTAAAGGGATCATGGGGTTAAAATTAGTCCTGGATGTCAGAGGAATGATGATGTGAGAGCTCCCCTTGGTCTCTCCCCTCTGAAATGTAAACAAGTTCACCAACTGTAATTCAACAAAGAATTCCCTGATCAATACACAGGCATGCCTGAGAGACCTGCTCATTGAAACATCTTAAGGTTGGCAACTTAGAATAAATGTGGAGACAAGAAGAGAGAAGAGCACAGTCAGCCTGCAGGTGTAGCCCTACATCTGGGAGCTTGTGGCCTGGAGAGGGGGAGAAGCCGGTGGGAGCAGGCGCTTCCTTTAGCCAGGAGGAGCAGAGAGCCGTGGGCACAGCCAGCAGAGTGATTGGAGTGAACAGTGTCTGAGCCAGCAGACACCGGACAGAGCACGGGGTTCTGCCATGCAGCTCTCTACTGTCCAGCGAGTGGTGTGTTTCAGACAAAGAAAAGCAACCACAGAGCCCCACCGCCACTTAGACTCCCAAAACTAGCCTCCTGTTGCCCTTGGAGTCGGGTGGAGGACATATTATCTATAAACCAATAGCTATTGTAGTAGAACTGCGGTTTCTCTCTGTGTCTGATCCACAGCTGGAGTGCTTGGGGTGGGACCCCACAGAACTCAGGAGTAACCATCATGGTGAGGACAAAAAATATTAAATCACAATCAAGGGGCATAAGGATGGTTCAATAGACCCAAATCAATTAATGTGAGGCACCACATTAACAAAAGAAAGGATAAAAACCGTATGATCTTATCAATAGATGTAGAAAAAGCATTTGAAAAGGTACAACATCCATTTGTGATTAAAACTCAAAATAGGATTAGAAGAAAAGTATCTCAACATAATACAGGCCATAAATGATAAACCTTCAGCTGATATACTCAATGATGAAAAACTAAAAGCTTTCCTCTAAAATCAGGAACAAGATAAGGATGTCCACTCTCACACCTCTTATTCAACAAAGTGCTGGGAGCCCCACCCAGAGCACTAAGACAAGAGAAAGAAATAAAGGCATCCAAATAGGGAAGAAAGAAGTAAAACTGTCATTTTATGTGGATGACATGATTATGTATACAGAAAACCCTTAACCCTAAACACTCCACAAAAAAAACTATTAGAAACAATAAACAAATACAGTTAAGTTGCAGGATTCAAAAATCAATGTGCAAAAATGATTATACTAACAACAAAATTTCAGAAAAAGAAATGAAAACATTTTTGTGTGCAATCGCAACCAAAAGAATAAAATACCTAAAAATAAACTTAGTAACAAAGAATGTGAAAGTCCTATATATTGAAAATTATAAAACATTATTAAAAGAGATTGAAAAAGACACAGCAAAATGGAAAAATATCTCTTGTTCATGGATTAGAAGAACCAACATAATGTCATTTTTAAAATAAATAGAACAAGAAATCATCAGATTTGTATGGAACCACAAACACATATAAAACCCTGAATAACCAAAACAATCCTGAGTAAAAGAATGAAGCTGAAGGTATCACACTACCTGACTTCAAATTATACTACAGAGCTACAATGATCAAAACAGCATTAGACCATCAACTTACACCATACACAAAATAAACTCAGAATGGATGAAGGATTTAAACATAAGGTGGGAAACCATAAAAATCTTAGAAGAAGCCGTAGGCAGCAAAATAGCAGACATTTGTTATAGCAACATAATTAACGATTCAGCTCTTAGGGCAATGGAAACTAAGGAGAGAATAAACAAATGGGACTATATAAAAATAAAAAGCTTCTGCACAGCAAAAGAAATCATCAACAAAACAACAAGAAAGCCCACTGCATGGGAGAACGTATTTGCCAATGTTATCTCCAATAAGTGTTTAATCTCCAATAGTTACAGGGAACTCATACAATGTAACAAAAGGAAGATAAACAATCCAATCAAAAAATGAGCAAAGGATCTAAATAGACACTTTTTGAAAGAGGACATTTGGAAAGCCAAGAGACACATGAAAACATGCTCAAAGTCACTAATCATCAGAGATGCAAATCAAAACAATAATGAGGTGCCACCTTCACACCTGTCAGAATTGCTATCATCAACAAATCAACAACGGACAAGTGCTATAGAGGATTCAGAGAAAAGGGAACCCTCCTTTACTGCCAGTGGGAATGCAGACTGTTGCAGCCACGGTGGAAAACAGTGTGGCATTTCCACAAAAAATTAAAATGGAACTGCCATTTGACCCAGTAATATCATTTCTAGGAATACATACCAAGAAAACAGAAAAACCAATCAGAAAGGATATATGCACCCCTATGTTCATAGCAGCATAATTCACAATAGCTAAGATTTGGAAACAGTCTAAGTGCCCATCAGCAGATGAGTGGATTAGAAAACTGGTACATCTACACAATGGAATACTATTCTGCGGTAAAAAAATAAGGGATGCTTACCATTTGCAACAGCATGGATGGGACTGGAGAGCATTATGCTAAGGGAAATAAACCAATCCATGAAAGAAAAATACTTCATGATCTCACTCATTTGTGGAATATAATGAACAACATTATAAGCTGATGAACAATCCCTCTCCTGGATATATAACTGAAAAAACTCAAAAACATGTATTTGCAAAGATATATACATCCCTATGTTCTTTGCAGCATTATTCACAGTGGCCAAGACAAGGAAATAACCACAGTGACCTGCGATAGAGGGCTGGATAAAGAAGACGGGGTACACATACACAATGGAATACTAATCAGCCATAAGGAAGGGTGAAATAGCGCCATTTGCAACAACATGGATGGGCCTTGATAATATTATGCTGAGTTAAATAAGTCAGTCAGAAAAAGGTAAAAACCATATGATTTCACTCATATGTGGGATATAAAACCGAAACTTGTGAACACAAAACAGCAGTGTGGTGGTTGCCAGAGAGAAGAGGGTGGGAGGAGAAGGGAGTTCTAATATACGGTGATGGGAGAATATTTAACTTTGGGTGGTTGGTACTCAGTGAAATATAGAGTTCTTGCAACATAGAAACCAATCTGAAACCTACATGGCCATATTAACCAATGTTATGCCAATAAATTTAATACTAAAAAGGAAACTATGATAGATAGATAGATAGATAGATAGATAGATAGATAGATAGATAGATAAGCAGCATGAACTTGAAAAAAAAAAATAGCCCTGTCCCTGCGGGAAAGGCATGGGGAGGGAAAGAGAGTGGAGTGGAGGGGGTCAATTGGGTGTAAAAGGGGGACATCTATAATACTTTCAACAATAAAGATAAAGAAATTAAACAAACAAACAAACAAACAAACAAATAAACCCTGTTCCTGGGTTACGCGGGTATCAAGGGGAACAAGTGTGTACCTGAACAAATTCAGTGCTCTGTTGATGTCACACAGGCATCTAACTATACTTGCTACAGCCAGTTTTACCTGTGTCAGTCATCTACTAAGTGATTGAACTAGAGTTTGAGCCCAAATAGTCCTGATTCCAAATTCCATAGTCTTTCAAGCCTTGAAGCTTCTCAATATGCCATCCTGATCATGGATAAAATATGCTATGTGGCATTTACATTTTTTCATGAAATTAATTACTATACTTTAAATGCATTCACTCCAGAAGCAATTCTTACATGAAATATATACCTTTTGAATTTTTAATTTGGGCATTGATTTCTTTTCTGTGTTAATCGAAATGTAATGTGTGGGATCCAGTACTCTTATTTGTTTTGCTTGTAAGACAGCGCCTTGGTTAATTTTCATCAAAAATGTTTAATGAAATGTTTGCTCAGGTGCAAAGTCTTAGTAATAGCTATTAAGTCTTTACCATATAGAACAGTTTCTGGGTTTACTTGTCTTTGGGCAAATATAGTGATATTTCAACAACTTTGTATAAAGAAACCAATGCTGATGGCTTTCCAAATGGCAGCCTTCTCATTAGCATTTACCCAGGTTGCTCTTCTATGAATCATTCAGGTTCCTATATATTAGCAGCACTAGAGTATGTAGTTCTAGTCATAGATGAATTGTTGATCCTCTAGTGTACTCATAGAGAATGCATCCTTCCACATTGCATCATTAAAGTAATAGTTTATTGAAAAACAAAAAGGAAAAATATATAAAGTAATAGTTCATTGAAAGTTTATTATAAATAATACTATTTCCTTGTTTTCTCAGAAGTGTCCAGTTTGAATGGTAACATATGTGGTCACCAGATTATTTGAAATCAGAATTTAATAAACACGATTTAGTGGCACTGTCTCACATAATTTCTCCAAAACTTTAAAGTTACAGTTTTAAAAACTCTTAGCCAGAGATATATTTCCACCTTGCTGAGGTTCAAGAGAACAATGGTACGTGGTTTCACCGGATTTTGAATGTTTTTTGTGGTTTTGTGTGTTTTTTTGTCTCCAGAGTGAATGGATTTTGTTTTCTGAATGTGCAGCTCTCTAGAAAAAGCACATAGTTAGAGGGCTATGCAGTCCGTTCCAGGACTTCTCAGGCCATTCTAATACCAGCTTTCTTTGAAGGCTGTAAACATACTTAATATCCTTCCTCTCCGATGTTAAGAAATGTGGATAGATATACCTGCCCACAGAATATCTTCATAGGCTAGTATGTTCAGTGTTTTAAAGGCAGGCCAACCTATCATTTTCATTGCTTTAACATGTACTGTCAGTTTGTCAAAATATTTATAAGTAGATTTAAAGTTAGACTGAGGTTGCTAGAGTAGTTATAGCTCTTATGAGGATGCGAAAAACAATCCACTGGGTGAAAAATAGCATCTGATTTTATTCTAAAACTGGTACTGCCTACCCAAGAGGAGGGATAGTTATTTTCTTTGTAGATAAAATATTTCTCCCACCACCATGGTAGTGATAACAGTAAATGGCTTCATTGTCTATAAATGCCAAAGAATTAACATTTTTACTGCATCTAGAAAAACTTAAGGAAACATTAATTTTCTTCCTTTTTTTTTTGTCTGTCTTTTCTATTTGTTTGGTTTTTAACTACTAAAAATTCCACAGTTTCTACATACATTTTAACGTCTCATGAATTCCCAATGCATTCAGTTTTATTTAATGAATATCTTTAAATTAATATAGTTGTTTTGTAGTTAAACAGAGCATTTCAGTCCTAACCGGTTTGGCTCAGTGGAGAGATCATCAGCCTGTGGACTGGAAGGTCCCAGGTTTGATTCTGGTCAAGGGCATGTACCTTGGTTGCTGGCATATCCCCAGTGGGAGGTGTATAAGAGGCAGCTGATCGATGTTTTCTCTCTCATCGATGTTTCTAGCTCTCTATCCTTCCCCCTTCCTCTCTGTAAAAACTCAATAAAATATATTTTTTTAAAAGAGCATTTCAATGATACTTTGCTATATAATGTCTACATTTACAAAAATTGAATATCATTGAACACTGAGAGACATATTTCTTAAAGATAATACCAGCATATTTTGTTATCATATAGTGTATTTCATGTAGGAACTAAGCTACTTCTAATTGGTCGAAACCAACAGGTGTAATTAAGCATCGGCAGAAAATAATTTTTAAGATTTATGTTAAACTATCACCAACTTTTCTGAGTTAGTATTTCATTGAGTTTTTTGAAATTGTCACTAAGTGTTATTCTCATTTTTATAGACGAGAATATTGGGGTTTCAAAACACAAGTGCCTTGAACTAGATTATATAGCTGATAAGTGGAAGACTGGAGGACCTTTATTCTTAAACTTTTTCTTTTTAAATATATAAACCTACAGAAAATTAGCAAGATTAGTATAATAAATACTTCATATGGCCCTGCAAGTAGAATCAACTATTCATTTGAAGGTAAAGTGAGGATATCATGATCCGTTATTCTAAATCAGCATGTATATTCTAATAATAAGGTCATTCTCTTACATAAGCACAGTATAATTAGTAATGGATTTCAGAGAGCAAATTTCCTTCCTAACCAACATTATGATTGTCTCCCCACTTTAGATGAGGAACGTGATTGCTACTTATGTATATGACCTTTGAGTCAGTGCATTGATTTTCTTCCTGAGAATAATGTTTTCTAGTTTTCGCTGTACTTTGGCATGTTTGTAGTAAGAAGTGAGTGTTATTTTGATTTGTCAGTAACTGCAGTCTGAAAACTGTTCACAAAATTATTATTATAATAACTCATTCTGAATCAGCTTTTAAACACCCTAGATAGCCTCTGGTTGCAAATTAGGAAACTGAGTAAGAGATGAGAGTCAGCAGATTTCCTCGTTCACAATATTATTCAATCAAGTTACTGTAGTGAATCTAACAAAACAGAACCCTTGGGTCCTCAAAAGTCTCTGACTTCTGTTTCAATGCCCTAAGATGGGCTTTCTGAGGGTTATGACTGAAGGCTGGGAGGTCCTAAGGTTCCCCCGTCTTTCACTCCTCTACCGGCAGAACAGAGAGCCTGGTGTGAATATTTCCTTAAGCAGGAACTCTGAAGGATCCTATGGCATGTATCCTAGGGATGTTTTGCTTTCCTCTCCATGACATGTGTTGGAACCAATCAATTCTGACCTTCATGACTCATTTCAATTTTCTGTGTTGAGCCAGCACTTTGTGATCTCTCAACATTGGCCCTGTGGCCAGACAAGACACACAGCTCAATCCAGCCCCCACATTATTCCATCACAAATGATGAACTTCATGTTTAAGTCAAGCTTCTTATTAGATATACACTAAAATTGGACATCTGGAGGGATGACTTGTCACTTTCTGTGATAAATGGGATTCAAAGCAATATAATAATGAGCAGTTAAGCAGTGGCATTGCTGACACTAAATGTAATATCTGTCTTGCCTCAGATACTTCAGATAAGGTAGATTTCTGAGGAGACGGTGATATTCTAACTTTATTTTCCATATATCTAAAGTTCCATAGCATAAATCTGTCATATTCTATGTTTCCAATGTTTTCACTCTGTATCAGATCCACGGAATTTACGAGCATGACTGTCCCTCTGCATAGCAATCTGCCAGGTCCCAAAAAGGTCTCCAGATGCATGCTCTTAGAGGCTTCATTGTCCTCATCTCTAAAGTTTTTTACTTTCTTAAAAGAAATCAACAAATCAGTGGAGAGTGTTTTTGTTCCGCATTAAAACAAACAAACATGCAAACAAAAGAAGAGAACATTTTTGAAGCAAAATAGCACTTCAAATAATTTTAGATTTAGCTAATTATTTCTTCAAGTGGCCTTAAAAACTTTGGAAGTGGTTAGCTCTGAGCTATAAATATTTTTTTCTTCAACATTAAATAATTTAAGAGCTCAAATTAATTTAAATTTCAGTAATTGAACAGTTGGAACTATAATAAGAAATCACATTATGTTTTTACTGCTAAATTTTGTCTTAATATGAAATATATGATATTGATTTTTGCCAAATAACCATACATAGTTCAACTCATTGGATTTCATGTTAAGGAAATTCTTTTAGAAAGCTGCCTTTGACTGTTATAACATTTTCCTTTAGTATTTCTTTTCAGCTTGACTTCTGAATTGTGTTGAGGTTTTGTTTCTCAAATGTGATTGATAGAAAACCAATGTTAATATCTAGCATTCTGTTTTATATGAAAACGAATGCCCCTTTCATTACATCTCCTAAAATGAATATAATGTCTATTGTGTAATTTCTAGGAAGACAAATATGGAACAGTTTTCCCTTAAGGGTCCGGAAGAAGACTAGCATGTTTAAAAAAATTATAATATAATTCAGTGATCTAATCAGAGATAAATGCCTGCAAAGCTATAGGGACATAGAAGAGGTGCCCTAAACTACCTATGGTTGAAGGTTGGTAGATAAGATTTTACCATCCATTTAAAGGAAGATTCCCAGTACTAGTTAGGGGTTCTAAACTCTAGCCAAACTTAATTTCATTAATATCTATTAGTTGCATGAGTGTTACTTATCATTTCAAAATGAATTAATTTAAAGTCTACTCCTCAAGCAAAGAGAGCCTCTGCTATAGGTTTTACTTTTAAAAAAAAAAATTTTGTCCTCTCTCTTTATGACTCTCTGTTTCCTCATCTTTAATGTGGGATTAATAAAAGTCAGGACTTTACATGTGGCTTTGGAATCACCCACAGTTCCAAGAGGCACCATTTACATACATCATTACATGAATGGCACCCCCTGGAGTTGTGCAGTCATTACTAGTACCTACCCATAAGGCTTTGAGAAAGATTAAATTATTCATGTAAAGTGATAAACACAGTGTTTAATATATAAGAATTCAATACATACAGCCATTGCCATCATCATCATCATCTTACATACATTCCTTTTGTATTTTTCAAAATGTGAATCATAGATATGTCAATGAAAAAAATCCTAAAAGTGAGTGTTATGCAAATGTAACTTCTATCTAAATAAAGTCAATATGATATGTTTAAAGAGATTTCTCTGCAAAATAATTTATATTTAAATTAATCAAGACATTATACTATAAAGTGTCTTATATTTTCTTTCTTGTGGTAAAGAAATTATTGTCTTTTATTTTTTTATTTTTGAGTGGAGGAATTTTAGTAGGTACCTTGCATTTCTCCTACATTATTTTTGTTGCAGTGTAATTGACCCTATCATAGCAACTTCTTATAGATTTTAGAAATCTATACTTGAATTGTTATTTTTTTTCAAAATAAATCAATAGTAACTGGCTTTTAAGATATATTAAAGTGTAGTTTAAAAATATTAATTAATATTTGCAAGTGGCAAAATTAATGCATTTGTGTTTGCTTTTAAATTATAAATCTAGTGTTATTTCTATAATTTTGATTCATGCTTAAATCCTTGAAGAGCTATAAAAATCCACTTGGTTCATTATTGGCCATTTCGTTAGAACTCACTATCTATTATTGATACTTTAGTATTTATGTTTCATAATAATAAGAATGTGCTATATATATTTTTGTGCCTTCACTGATGTAAATTCTAAAAGTATTTGTATAGTGAATTTCTTCAGATATTTAATTTCATGGACTATTGATAAGTAGAATATACTTACTCTCTTATTATTTGCATTTTGTGAAATTTCCAACATGGCAGCACATTATAATTTGATCAGCAAATTATATTAAACATTTAAATGAATTAAAAAGACTAGCTATGTGATGTAGAGTAAGGCAAGCGAGAATAACCAACAAACCTCAAGATATACCGTGATTCAGACAATATTGATGTTCATTTCTAATTTTTGTAAAGTAAATAATTGGTGAGCAACTCAGTACCAGGTAGCAATGATAAGACTCTGACTCTTTGCTTTTTGTGTTCTGCTGTCTTCAATACATGATTTCTAAATTTCCCCATCCACATCTATCCACAAGAAGGGAATAAACATGGAGTACAGATATGAGTGCTCTTTATGGGCCAGATCTGAATACGGTGCCCAACACTTCTACTCACAAGTCACTGGCAGAGTCACATGGCATACATACTGCACAGAAGGGTAAGAAGTGGCATCTATGTATGTAGGAAGGAGAAAGAACAGCTTTGGATGAGCAGCTGGAAATCTCTTGAAATTAGACACTTTTTTGCACACTTTTCCTTCACATATACAATACACATACTATCTCCCCAAAGGAGGACAACCCAAAATATCCTCCAGTTCCTGAATCAACCTTAGAGACCAGAGTGTCTGGTTAATGAGCAATCTTCATATGGCCTAGATATGGCTCTTGTCATTTTGAAGATCTATGAATTAAAGGGCTAGGTCCTCATGATCAGGATAACCATAGTAAATAACCCGAAAGAGAAGAATGAGACACATAGGGCAGTCACCATTCCAACACAATGGTGAGATTCTGTGAGGACTGGGTGGTAGAGTAGGGTCCTTTACTTTGAGAGACATGAATTTTATTTTAGTCCCTGATGCATCTTGGAGAATTCCCCTGTTAAGGACCTCTAGCATAGCCTTCTAGGAGGTTTTCCCTCATCCGATTTCCTTCTGCAGTTGTGTGTGTGTGTGTGTGTGTGTGTGTGTGTGTGTGTCCCTCTTTGGAGGATGTATAGTCTACTTCCTAGTTGTGTAAATTTGGGAGACTAAGGAATGTTTTAAGGAGTGAGCAGGCAAAGGCATTTCTCTTATTCTGGGTTCATGACTTCTCTGTTAATGTGATTCCTTCAAAAACTTAAGAAGACTCTGATTTTTTTATTATTATTTCTAGTTGATTTTTTGTGCTACAATCGAAGTCCATGTTTTTTCCTCAATATAGTCATCAAGACTAATTTTTTGGCTTCCTCTCTTTCCTCTTTCTCTCACCTTATTTTTTTGGTGCCTCACAGCCAGGTGAAGCAGGTCCTAGAAGGCTGGGAAGGCTTGGTAGGCTGAACCACACATTTGGCTGAGGTGATACTGCAACAACTTAGAGAGCAGACCAAGTGCCCACTGAAACTCTAGCTCTGAGGCAAACACTTGGAGCCTAGAACAGTAGGGATGTTAATTAGTTGTTATCATATTTAGTGAAGTATCACAACGAAGAGATGGCTGGTTTGAGGCACAGATGATGGAAGAGTATAGAGCAGGGGTCTTCAAACTACGGCCCGCGGGCCACATGCGGCCCGCAGAGGAGTCTGATCCGGCCCGCCAGGTTTTTTGGGCAGTGAGCGCAGCCGAGGTGTTACAGTAGGAATTAGTATTGGGTCGGCAACCAAGTAATTGCGGGTTTTTTAAAGAAAATCAAAGACAATTTTTTCATGGAACTGATTAACAGTTGAATAGCCAACTATCAAATAACAAAATGTGTTTTACATTTGTACTACGTCTGCAAACCTAAAAATTCAACTGAAGCCATATATGTGTGATACCCGCAATTACTTAGTTGCCGACCCAATACTATAGTCCGGCCCTCCAGTTCATATAGTCCGGCCCTCCAGCTCTCTGAGGGACCGTGATCTGGCCCCCACTTTAAAAAGTTTGAGGACCCCTGGTATAGAGGGAGACAATGAATCTAGTGACTGGAAAGATGGGAAAGCCCTTGCTTTTGAACCCTTGTGATGAAATAAGAGCAATTTTTTAAGATTGACACTGGCCAACCATTATGATTATATAGTATTAAGAGCTGCTGCTAACTACTTAGTTTTAGTTGAAATTGTAGTATTCATTTATTCATTACTTGTAATTATCAGCTTACTTAGTAATTGTATAAATGGAATAAGTATGTAATGAAATCTAATGTAATTTTTCTTAGATGCTATTCAATTCTCCTTATTATAACACTTACCTGACTTCAATAAATGATGAAAATGTATTATCTATAAATACACATGCCCACACATTTACAATTCACAAACCACACACATAGACACACACATGCACCCAAATAAGAGGCCTATGACCCATTAACAATGCTACTGAGAAAGACATTGCAGAAACTTGATGTCTGCGTTACTTAAAAAGCATGTTAGCATAAATTATAACAATCGTGTTTTCTGCCAATTTACTGTTTTTCTCTATTAACTGAACATACTTTAAATCTCCATTTTTTGTCTTTATTGTAAGTATATTCCCATTTTATTCTAAGAAATGTGACATAATAATAATAGTTACCATTTATTGAATGCAATTGAGCCAACATTTTACTTGTGTCATTTAACTTTCTCAGTTTCTCTTATATACGTACAATTATTTCTCTAGTAGTCATGGTTATTTTGATTTCTATCAGTAGGAAATACACTTTAAACTATCTAAAAACAAACAAAAGAGAAAGCGATTGACTTAAGTTTACTATCTCGTTAAAGAGCAATTTGGCCTCATGTGCAATTTATGCCAAGAAATGAAAAGTCACTGGGAACCAAGACAGCCACTTCAGTCATTGCTCCCTTTTTCTGAATCACATTGATTTTTATCTCCACATTTGACTCCTAGTTTCCTTTCTCTTTGCTGTCTTGCTCCGCCTCTCCTTGCACAGGGTACCTCTATTATTCTTGCGTTCCAGCCCCAGGCAGAGGCTCAGTGACAGCTACTCCATTTCAATGATGACTTCTGGAGAGAAAGACTGAGGGTCCTAGTGTGGGTCAATTGTCCATTTCAGGGAAAAGTCACACAGTCCAACACATGGCCACTGATGGCCCAGTGAGAGGAGGGCACCTGCAGGACCTTACTCAGAGAATAGGTGCTGTAAGGGTATCCTGCGCTAAGCAGACACCCTAAAAACATATGCACTACAACCACCATTCTAAAAATATGGGAACTGAGACATTGTGAAGATAAATAATTTAGCTAAAGGTGCTAATAAGGAGAGAACCAGTAAGATTTTAGCTTTGGTCTGTATGAATCCAAAGCTCCTATTGTTGCATTTTTACTCTGCTCACTGTGTAGAATATTAATCGGCAGCTCTTTGACTCACTATCTTCTGCTTTCACTGTCTAGATTCAGGTGTGTATAAATCCTAAATGAATAGGTAGGCCATTATGGTCGTAACAACTGTTATTAGAGATTTTAATAAATTTTTAAGGAACTAGTCTCCCTTAAGATTTTTCCAACACTAATCCATGCTGAAGAAATAAAAATAAGAAAAAAATAAGTAAGACTTAAAAACCTTTCTATTAATTTATTTTCTCTCTAAATTCATATGCATTTCCCAAAAATTAAGTATTAAAAGTGTTTAGCCTGGCCAGCTTGACTTAGTAGTTGAGTATTGACTTATGAACCAGGAGGTCACAGACTAATTCCCGGTCAGAGCACATGCCCGGGTTGCAGGCTCCATCCCTAGGAAGTAGCTGATCAATGATTCTCTCTCATCATTGATGTTTATATATCTCTCTCACTAACCCTTCCTCTCTGAAATCAATAAAGATATTTTTTAAAATGTTTAATTCAGCAATAGGCAGAAATATGAGACCCAATGAGTAGATATGATCCCCTCCCCATGAAGTGACACTTTTTAATTCTGGAGGCTGGCTGTTGGCTGTTGGAGCCTTGTAATTCTCCTTTATAACCAAAATGAAGGAATGCATTTTAAACCAGCTGGCTCCCTACTTATGGTACTTCTGCTCTATAAGGAGAAATGAAGGTGAACAAAGTGTGAAATGTTTACTGACATCAGGAGACAAAGATTTTATGATTCTGGGAAAACAGAAATAATTAAGGGGACTACCAAGCAAAAAATTCTGTTAAAAAAAAAAAAAAAGGTTCCATTTTTAGTCTCAAAAGAAGGAGGGTAGTGACTCTGTTCTGTGGTGCTTGAACCTGTCTTAATGGAAATAAGCTGTCGCATCAGATAAATACAAATTCACACATTCAGTGGCTTTTTTATATGGATTTTCTACCCTGTAGGGCCTTCTAGAGACTGCACCACAATCTCTCCAAAGCTCATTTTAAACAGGCCCCAGAACAAGAGGTGAAATGATAATGTTTCAGGTCACACGAGTTGTCAGCTCAATCTTGCCGTCAAGAGATTTTCTTCAATGTGTTACTTGACTTCATTCACTAAGTGCGAAACAAATACGGATGGAGGGAGGGAATAGTCATATTTTCTTAAAGGATTATTATTATCATTAGAGGCCTGGTGCATGAAATTTGTGCACGAAGGAGGGGGTCCCTCATCCTGGCCTGTGCCCTTTCATAGTCTGGAAGCCCTTGGGGAATATCCCTCTCGCAGTCCGGGACCCCTTGCTTCTTTCCCCCCACCTGCTCACTGTTCCTTAGCGCTGCCACAGAGGCGGGAGAGGCTCCTGGCCACCATCGGTGCACTCGCTAGCTAGCCGTGAGCCTGGCTTCTGGCTGAGAGGTGCTCCCCCTGTGGGAGCACACTGATCACAAGGGGACAGCTCCTGCGTTGAGCGTCTGCCCCCTGGTGGTCAGCGTGCATCATAGTGACCGGTCATTCTGGCCGTTCCACCTTAATGGTCACTTAGGCTTTTATTATATAGATTTTTTTCTTTTTTAAGCTAAGAGTAGCTGTCAGGGGACAGAAGTTTCATAATCACCACTATCTCCAAATAACTTGCACTGTGGCTAAATCAGATTTCTGTTCCTACTAAAATGAGAGATTAGTGGAATTGCAGGTGCTGAAAATGTCAATTTGATGTAAGCTTCTATTTTCTGCGTTTAAGAGAGGCCAGAGTAGTTGGTGCTGGATGGAACACAAAGGTGTACTATAGAATGCAGAATGCTGACTGCCATTGGAAATGGATTTGCTCCAATAGACGACTCTCTCTTGTGTTTACACAGAATGATCCTAACAAGCTATTAATCTGGATAGTCAAAAGTTGGCCCTACTACTTCTTAGATCACCATAATGGGACTCATTAAGAATTAAACCAAGATCTTTAGATTTTTCAGTGGTGATAGGAATCTGCAGTGTCTGACTTTCAAAGTTTCTAAGGATACTTCGTTTTAGTCAGTGGTCAACACTTCTTTTTGTTTCATAGGGAAATAAAATTCTCACCTCTTGGATGTGGGGACAATTTTACACCCTCAAATAAAAGTGCAATAGAGGAATTCTTCAATTCACTTGCTCTGGCTTTGGCTTGTAAAGCCTCCAGCACTCATAAATTCCAATTCATGTAATCTCTCTTGTAGACAATTGGAAAAAATTCTAGCCTGGATTTCTTAGATAAAGTGAGTCTTCTGTTTTATAAATGATTTAATGGGAATGAAACATATTTATTGATCCATAAATTTATAATATTTATAATATACAATAGTACAAGTTACTGGTGGAAATTCTATCTAATAAAGAGAGGATATGCAAATTGACCATCATGTCATCACAAAGATGGTAGCACTGATAGCCACAAGATGGTGGCACCTAGTCCACTCAAGTGTTATATTTTAAATAAAATCAAACTCAATAAAAAGCTAGTTCTCCTTCCCAACTTTCTCAAACTAGGATGGTTATCCAGCCATTCTGTAATATAGGGGTGTCAAACTCAATCAGAGAAGGGGCCAAAATCTAAAATCCAGCCTAAATCGCGGGCCGAATGGTTTACTGTCATTGTGATGGAAACGCAGCGGAGTGCAGTGATGACAGCGCGGTGCGGGCCACATTGCAAGGCCTGGCGGGACGGATTTGGCCCGCGGGCCTTGTGTTTAACACATGTGCTGTAATACATCAGTTCAAAGGAAATGCTTCCTGCTTTTTTATGTATACATGTATATTTGAATGTGTGTAAGACTGATTTTTTTTAAACTGATTCTGTTATTGGCCAATCAGTAATAGTACACCCTACAAAGAGCCATTTCACCAGGTAAATAATAGATACCAGTCTGCGAAAAAGAAAAATAAATTATGACTTACTGTCTTCATTCATTCCATGAAGCCTTCAGGGTAGTAGCTCTTAATCAACAGTTAAAGGGACTTTTAATTTTGACTTAAAAGGAGAAAACTACCTACCCCAACAATGCTGATCTAATTTTAAAAAATATATATTTTTTATTGATTTCAAAGGGGAAAGGAGAGGGAGAGAGAGATAGAAACATCAATAATGAGAGAATCATTGCTCTCTACCCCACACTGGGGATCGAGCCTGCAACCTGAGCATGTGCCCTGAAAATTGAACCATATCCTTCTGATTTATAGATTGATGCTCAACCACCGAGCCATGCCAGCCAGGTGACCCAATATTTTTTTTTTCTATTTTATTTATTTATTTATTTATTTATTTTTATATATTTTATTGATTTTTTTTGCCCTCCTCTCTCCCTCCCACACATCCCCTCCCTCCCCAGAGTTTTATGTACATTGGTTGTACTTATATGCATGTATAAAAGTCCTTCGGTTGATCTATTATCTCCCCCAGATCTTCCTCCCCTCCCCGCTCTAATTTGACAGTCTGCTTGTTGATATACTGTCTCTATATCTATCTTTTGGTTCATCAGTTTATAATGTACTTTATTATCCACAAATGAGTGAGGTCATGTGGTGTTTCTCTTTCATTGATTGGCTTATTTCACTCAGCATGATGTTCTCCAATTCCATCCAGGTTGCTGCAAATGATGAGAATCCCTTCTTTTTCATGGCAGCATAGTACTCCATTGTGTAGATGTACCATAGTTTTTGGATCCAATCATCTGCTGACGGGGACCTAGGCTGTTTCCATATTCTGGCTATTGTAGATTGTGCTGCTATGAACATAGTGATCCAATATTTTTTAAAGGATTACTGAGAAGGCAGATCATTTGGACTTGTCCTAGTTTACATAGCAGCAGCCTGTTTGCCTATTTGACTTATGCACCTACAATAAGTAGAATAAAGAGTTGAATTAGGTTTATTCAAACTAGAAATATTTATTGAAGGCTTTCTATAATCTGTTCCAACTACTCACTTAACAAGAAATAGCTAAAGAAACTCATCACCATCAAACCAGTATTATATGAAATGTTAAAGGGTCGTCTTTAAAAGAAGAAAAAAAAGATCAAAATTAAAATGGCAATAAATACATATCTATCAGCAATTGAATATAATAACAAAATGAGCAAGCAAAACAGAAACAGACTCATAGATACAAAGAACATTTTGATAGATGTAAGGAGGTTTGGGAAGATGGGTAAAAAGGTGAAGGGATTAAGGAAGTACAAACTGGTCATTACTGGATAGTCATGGTGTACTGCATAGGGAATATAGTCAATAATACTCTAATCATTATGTATGGTGCCAGAAGGGTGTGAGATTTATTGGGGTGATTATTTAAGCTACATAATGTCTAATCACAAGCCGCAGTTGGGCATCCTTAGCACTGCTGCAGAGGCGGAAGAAGCTCCTGCCACTGCCACTGTGCTTGCCAGCCCTGAGCCCCTGGAAGCACACTGACCACCAGGGGCCAGCTCCTGTGTTGAGTGTCTGCACCCTGGTGGTCAGTGCACATCACAGCGACTGGTTGTTCTGCTGTTCAGTTGATTTGCATATAAGCCTTTTATTATATAGGAGTCTACTGTAATTGAAAATAAAAAATGATTTAAAAATAAAATTTTAGAAAGAGAAACACCACATGACCTCACTCATTTATGGATAATAAAGAACATTATAAACTGATGAACCAATAGATAGACATAGAGACAGTAAAGCATCAAGCAGACTGTCAAAGTATAGCAGGTAGGGTAGGGAGATCTGGGGGAGATAATAGATCAACTGAAGAACTTGTATACATGTTTATAAGTACAACCAATGAACACAAAACTCTGGGGAGGGAGGGTATGTATGGGAGAGGGGAACAATGTTAAAATATGTACACAGATAATAATTTAATAAAAAATGTAAAAAAAAAATTTTTAAAAATAAAAATTTAAAAAGAATGCTAATGTCATTCATTAAGATGAATATAGTGTTACTCTTTCTTTCTTTTTTCTTTTTTTCAAAATTTATGAGCCTTTAATAAACTGGCCAGTGACTGCAGTTGCAGCACTTCACTGCGGTAAAGGCCGAACTGCAGTGCAGACCACAGGTGTTACAGCAAACTTATACTCAGAATCCACAAGAGGGAGTTAGGACAGTTACAATGACAACCCAAAGGCGACAAAAGCTATTTCAGCCTTATCCAAGGAGCTCGGGGCACAGGTGTAATGCCTGGGCCTGGTCACACTTGGCTGGAGCGTGACTCACTACCTCCCTCCAAACTCTAACCCACCCATTGTTCGGTGATCTACTCCACCTCCCTCTGTCCCAAGGCATCCTGCCTCCAGGCAACAGAGGTGCTGTGCAATGTTTGCAGCCCAGAACATTCCCTACTGGGTTTTTTTTTCTTTTTTTTTTCTTTTTTTTAATTTCTTTATTGATTAAGATATCACCTATTTGTCATCCCCCATTCCCATCCCAAACCTCTCCCCACGCATGCCCCTATGCCCCTGTTGTTCATTACCACTGGTTAGGTTTATATGCATGCATACAAGTCCTTTGGTTGATCTCTCCCCCTTACTCCTACCTTCCCTCTGAGGTTTGACAGTCTGATTGATGCTTCCCTATCTTCGGGTCTGTTTTTGTTCATCAGTTTATGTTATTCATTATTTACTCTATTCCTTTTAATAGCAATTATAGCAAAATTCATCAGTGAGATTTCATGAGGTCTCTTTCTATCAGGTATTCTAGAATATAGTTTACATTAGCCTATTTTCTCTTCCTTTCCTTATTCCATAAATAAAGAAACTACTAAGTTGTAAAGTTATATACGATATATCACTAGGGGCATCCACGTGACAAGTGAAAAAAAAAATGTTCTGTTGGTGATCTGAGCCTGTGAAACACTTAGCTGCCAGACGGGAAGTTGTCTTTGAGAAGATAACCCACTAGTGTCTAGGACAGCTATTTTCAATTGATGTGCTGAAACAGTTTTAAAACATGCAGTACCTGACTATTTAGTCAGGGGCATTGACCTTAGATTGATATATATTTTTTAAAAATAGAGTTGCATCTTATTGGTTACTTCACATAATAAGGTTGAATCTGATTGATTAATTTTTTGTACCAGAAATCTTTATATACAAGTATAGGTAACTGATTGATTGATTATTTTTAAAAATCTTTATTGTTTGAAAGTATTACATATGCCCCCTTTTCTTCCTATTGACCCCTTCTAGCCAACCCCCATAGACATTGAATTTTTAAAAAGTCACTTTGAGGCAAAAAGTAGGTAATTATTATTATTTTACATCAATCAAAATTACACCTTTTTTTTTATCAGATCTGAAAAAAACTGTAATATACATTTTGGTGAGCTAAAAAAATTTAGTAATTCGTTTATGTGTGCCATGAAATAAAGAAGGATGAAAAGTGCTAGTCTAGCACATCGCTCTACATTATTTTCCTAAAACATTTACTTACTTGCTCAAAAGCCTTCAGTGGCTTTCCCTTCCCTAGAAAAGGTCCAGGGAATATTAGAGTCTCAAAGTGCTCGTCATTCCCCCAAAAAGACACGAGGTGGAGAGTTCGGTGGTTAAATAAGGTCAGAAACAATTGTACCACATCCTATACTGAGGGACTGACCATGCACATCAGCACATGGGAGGCTCAAAAGATCCAAAGCAAAAATTACTTTACTTCATTTACTTCGGTTTTCCCTAAACTTACTTGTTGACAGAGTTCTTAATTCAGGTACAACTAATGAATATCTCAGAGCACTCATCTTTTTTTGAGAAATTTTGGCTTAGAGAAGAAAATGAAATGTAATACATATGCATTAAATCATCTCCTGCCATCCATCACCCCACATCATTTGGTTTTGGACACCTTCCTTTCATGTATCTCTTTATAATCACACATATAGAGAATGATACAGAAATATCAATGTTGTGCATATTATTTAATCAAGGATACCTCTCTTTCTGTCCTTTCCAAATACTCCATTGCTCTCACCTCTCCCCACCACCATCAGGGTAACTAGTGTTATAAGCTGCTGAGTAATCTATACTTTTCTCATACTTTTGCATAAACACAAATATAATTTAAAACATTTTTTACTGAGATGGAGAATCATATTATGTGCATTTATCAATACACTAGTATCAGTTTTCTCACTAAAAAGTACATTAAGAAAACATTTCTAAGTTGGTTGTTTTTATTGATTTATTTATTATCTTAATTTATTGATTTCAGAGTGAAATCGAAGAAGGGGAAAAGGGGGAGAGGGAAAGAGAGAAAGAGACATAGAGAGAAAAACTTGTTGTTCTATTTATGCATTCATTGGTTGATTCTTGTATGTGCCCTGACGAGGGATTAAGCCTGTAACCTTGGCATATTGGGATGACACTCTAACAAATGAGCTCCCTGTCCAGGGCCTGAGTTGGTTGTTTTTAAATGGCTGCAAAATGTAGATGATATGAAGGTGTCAATATTTCTTTAACCAAAATCCTATTGATGGGTATTTACTTAAAACACAAACACACACACACTCACACACACACACACACACACACACACACCTCTACAACATTCTTTAAAATAATCATGAATGCTCTAGCTGGTTTGACTCAGTCAATAGATCATTGGCCTGCAGACTGAAGGGTCCCCAAGTTCAATTACAGTCTGGGCACATACCTATGTTGCAGGCTCAATCCTCAGTCGGGAGTATGCAGGAGGCAGCCAATTAATGATTCTCTTTCATCATTGATATTTCTCTCCCTCCCTCTCCCTTCCTATCTGAAATTAAATATATATGAGTCCCAGTGCATGAAATCCATGAACATTTAAAAGGAATTAATTAGAAGAAATATTTTAATATTGCTATTTGCTCTTTCTCTATAATAGAAGTGTCAGAGATGAAAGAAAATTAGTAAAATGTATGTGAAAATCTTCCTCCTGTCAGGGTCTGAGGTGCACCACAGGAGCCAGAGTCAAGTCCCTGCCCACTCACGTGCATCTTGAAATCACATGAGACCCAGACCTGGCCGGTCTCAGGTGTGGCCTGAGGTTCTCTGGCCTGGGCTGGGACAGGGGGGAGCCCATTGAGGTCCCCCGTCGAGCCTCATGGGTCAGGATGTGTGGCCTGAGGTCCCCCATCAAGCCCTGACATGACAGGGGGACATGCCTCAGGTTCCACCCCCTGGCACAGGGGGCATGGCCTCAGGTCCTCTGGTCTGGCACCAGGGTGGGGCCTGGCCTGAGGACCCTGTCAACTCCACCAGGTGGGAGTGCAGCCTCAGGTCCCCTGACCCGGCCCAGCACCCGCAGCCTCAGGTCCCTGCTGATTGCTTATTAAGGCTCATTATGAGAATTAAGTCTCTGCTGTGGGCACAGCCATCTTGTGTTACAGGATCCCCACTTCTGCTGTGGATGCAGCCATCTTGTTATGGTGTGACAGTCAATTTGCATATTCCCACTTTATTAGTTAGGAGATATATCCTATATAATAAAAGTCTAATATGCAAACTGACCATCAATCCAACACACAATATGGCTGCCCCCCTGGGTCAAATATGGCCTCCCCCATGTGGACACAAAATGGCTGGCAGCGGAGGGCAGTTGGGAGGAGCCAGGCCTGAAGGGGAGGGCAGTTAGGGGTGACCAGGCTGGCAAAGGAGGGCACTTAGGGGTGACTGGGCCAGCAGGGGAAGGCAGTTTGGGATGATCAGGCCAGCATGGGAGGACAGTTAGGGGCAATCAGGCCAGCAGGGGAGGGCAGTTAAGGGTGACCAGGTTGGCAAGGGAGGACAGTTAGGGGGAACAAGGCCTGCAGGAGAGGACAGTTGGGGGAGTGCAGTTAAGGGTAACCAGCCCAGCAAGGGAGGATAGTTAGGGGCAATTGGGCTGGCAGGGGAGAGTTAAGCATTGATCAGGGTGGTAGGGGAGTTGTTAGGGAGTGATCAGGCTGGCAGGCAGAAGCGCTTAGGGCAATCTGTCAGGCAGGCAGGCGAACAGTTGGGAGCCAGCAATCCTGGATTGTGAGAGGGATGTTCAACTGCCTGTTTAGGCTCAATCCCTCAAGGGGGTTCCAGATTGGAGAGGGTGCAGGCTTGGCTGAGGTACACACACCACTGTGCATAAATTTCATGCACGGGGCTTCTAGTATATATATTAGGGGTGTCGACACAATCAGAGAAGGGGCCAAAATCTAAAATTCAGCCTAAATCGCGGGCCGAATGGATTACTGAACGGTCATAAACTGTCATTGTGATGGAAACGCAGCGGAGTGCAGTGATGACAGCGCGGTGCGGGCCACATTGCAAGGCCTGGCGGGACGGATTTGGCCCGCTGGCCTTGTGTTTGACACATGTGAGATATATATATATATATATATATATATATATATATATATATATATATATATATAAAAATCATCATGAATGACCAGATGGCATGACTCAGTGGTTGAGCATCTACCTCTGTACAAGGAGGTCATGGCTTTATTCTGAGTCAGGGCACATGCCTGGGTTGCAGGCTAAATCCCCACTGTGGGGCTTGCAATAGGCAGCCAATTGATGATTCTCTCTCATCATTGATGTTTCTCTTTCTCTCTCTCCCTCTCTCCCTTTCCCTTCCTCTCTGAAATCAATAAAAAAAATATTTTTTAAAATATATTTTTATTGATTTCAGAGAGGCAGGGAGAGGCTCAATCCCATGGTACATAGGTAAACCTCCTAGTACATAGGTCAACACTCAATCACTGAGCCATGCCAGCTGGTCATTCATGATTACTTTATTATATCTACACTAATAAAAGAGAAAGATGCAAATTAACCATAACTCCTCATACCTATCAGCCAATCAGGAGTGAGTATGTAAATTAACCCAACAAAGATGGTGGGTTAATTTGTATATGCAGGCACAGAGCGAAGACTGAAGGCTCCGCCCAAGCAAAGACTGAAGACTGAAGGCTCTGCTGCAGCCAGAGCCAAGCTTAAAGGCTGAAAGCTTGGCACCACTGTGGCCTGGGTCCCAGGTACTGGAGGAAAACCAGTCCTGGCAGCCAGGAAAGGAAGGCCTATTGCACAAATCTTCATGCAACAGGCCTCTAGTATATACATATATATATTATTTCAGATAGTAAGGGAAAGATATGGCTTGATTCCTAGTCAGAGAACATACCCAGGTTGCAGGCTCAATCCCCACTGTGAGACTTGCAATAGGCAGCTGATCAATGGTTCTCATCATTGATGTTTCTCCCTCTACCTTCCTCTCTGAAATAAAAAAAATATGTATGCATGCATATAGGTACAACCAATGAACACAAAACTCAGGAGAGAGTGGGTATATATGAGGGGGGGGCAATGGGGTAATGGTAAAATATGTACACAGATAATAATTTAATAAAAAAATTAAAAAAAAGAGAGACAACCAAGATGGCGGCATAGGGCAGGCACCCGAATGCAGCCTACCACAACAAGTTTGAATTTAGAACTGAAAAACGGGGGAAACATCACCCTGAAGCGCCGGACCGCTGGCTGAGGGGAGGCTCTACCATCTGGGAAGGAGAGAGAAGGCGCGCTGACCCTCAGGAACTGTGAAGGTATGGAAAACTGCATGCAAAAAGGCGACAGCAGAGTTCGCTGCCGGCTTGCTTGCAGAGCGTGGAGAGGGCGGGCCGAGTTCGCTACCGGCTTACTTCCTGCGCATGGAGAGGGTGGACAGCTAATGCGTGGCTGGCTTTCTTGTTCGGGAGGAAAACAAAACCACCCTATTGCGCTGACAGAGGCCAGTCTGTCAGGCAGTGGGCAGAGATCTCTTGGAGGTGTGTGAAGCCAGTGGCCATTACTGCGGGACTCAGAAACCAGGCCCTCATAGGGAGGGTCTGAATAAAGCTTGTCTGCAACACCCGAGACTACGCCCCATCCAAGCAGAGCATAGAGGCCCTTCCAGTGGCTAGCTTCCTCGTTCACTGCCAATAGGACTCTCCTAGGGAGGGGCAGACAGGAATCTAAAGCTTGTCTGCGCCTATATCAAAGAGGTGCGTGCGCCTACAACCAATTGTGCGGGATTCAACAAAGCTTGTCTGTGCCACCCCGAGACTCCGCCCATCCAAGCAGAATACAGAAACCCTCCTAGCTGAGACACTTCTGATCCTCATAGCCAATTGGCTTGGAGATCAATGCTTCCCAGTGATACCAACAACAAGCAAGGCTTAACAACAAGACTGCCCACCCATCCCGCAAAGGGCTACACCAAGACTGCCCACCTCAGGTAACTGGGAGGCTTACTCACTGAACCATATAAGACACCTTAGCACACAAAGCCACCCTACCAACTCAGGGAAGCTGTGAAAATGCCAAGACAAGGAATTAGATCACAAACAAAAGAAATGGAGGAAAAGAAGAGACTGGATATAGAGTTCAAAACCACGCTTATAAGGTTTTTTAAGAATTTCCTAGAAAAGGTCTATAAGACCTATGAGGAGATGAAAAGGGATCAACAAGAACTAATAAGGGATCAACAAGAAACAAAGAATACATTGTCTGAATTAAAAAATATTATACAGAGTCCTAAAAACAAAATGGAAGATTGCAAGAATCAAGTCAAAGATTTGGAACATAAAGAGCCAGAAGATACTCCTCCACAGAAGCAAGAAGTCAAGAGAATCCAGAAAGTTGAAGATGATTTAAGAAACCTCTGGAATAACTTCAAGTGAACCAACATCAGAATTATGGGGGTCCCAGAAGATGAGAGAGAGCAAGATATCGAAAACATACTGAAAGAAATAGTGACAGAAAACTTCCCCCACCTGGTGAAAGAATTAGACTTACAAGTCCAGCAAGTGCACAGAACTCCAAACAAAAAGGAATCCAAAGAAGACCACACCAAGACACATCATAATTAAAATTCCAAGAGCAAAAGACAAAGAGAGAATATTACAAGCAGCAAGAGCAAAGCAGGTAGTTACCTATAAAGGAGCACCCATACGATTGTCAGCTGATTTCTCAACAGAAACCATGCAGGCCAGACGAGAATGGCAAGAAATATTCAAGTTAATGAATAACAAGAACCTACAGCCAAAAATAATCTACCCAGCAAAGCTATCACTCAGAATCGAAGGCCAGATAAAGAGCTTCACTAATAAAAAAAAAAAAAGCTAAAGGAGTTCATCACCACCAAACCAGAATTATATGAATTGCTGAAGGGGGTTCTTTTAGAAGAGAAAGTAAATAAAGAGAAAAACTATGAACAACAAATATGTAACTATCAACACGTGAATCTAAAAACCAAGGGAATTAAAAAAAAATCTTATGAACAATATTAACTGGTGAATATAATAGAATCAGAGGTATAGAAGGGGAGTGGACTGACGATTCTTGGGGAAAGGGGGAGAAGGGGGTATAGGAAGAGACTGAACATAAACTGTGCACCTATGGATGAGGACAATATGGGGGTGGGGAAAGGGCAGAGGGTGGGGTGGGAACCTGGTGGAGGGGGAAAATGAACTTTTGTAATAATATGAACAATAAAGATTTATTTAAATAAATAAATAAATAAATAAAAATAAATAAATAAAAAATTATATATATATATGTGTGTGTGTGTGTGTGTGTGTGTGTGTGTGTGTGTGTATGTGTCTGTGTGTTATTGATTTCAGAAAGGAAGGGAGAGGGAGAAACATCAATGTGAAAGAGAACCATCAATTGGCTGCCTCCTGCATGTCCCATACTGAGGTTGAGCCCACAACCTGTGCATGTGCCCTTGGCCAGAATCAAAACTGGACCCTTCAGTCCACAGACTGGATGCTATAGCCACTGAGAAAAACTGGCCTGGGCAAAAATATATTTTAAAAAAATCATCATGAACATGTATTTCTATGGACTGTTATACTTATTTCTAAGAGATTAATTCCAGAATTGGGATTGTGTGTGTGTGTGTGTGTGTGTGTGTGTGTGTGTTCTGAATTTTATATACTCTGCATTTTAATGGATATTATTGCTTTTTGAAATATTGTGACAATTTATATTTTTACCTCCAAGTATAAGAGAACTCTTTTCCCTGTGGACCACCAGTGGTCTGTTATTCTGCTTTGTAATTGCCAATAATATGAGGTTAAATCATATCTGTTATTTCAATTCGAATTTTCTATCTACCATCAATTGGACTTATATTTGTGTTTAATAATTGTAACAGCCTCGATGGTGTGACTCAACAGTTGAGCATCAACCCATGCAATAAAAGGTCACCAGGGTGATTCCAGGTTAGGGCACATGTCCAGGGTTTTGGGCTCGATCCCCTGGGGAGAAGGGTATGGTGAAGACAGCCAATAGATGTTGACTCTCTCCCATCAATGTTTCTATTTTGCTGTCCCTTTCAAAATAAATTTTTTTATTGTTTTTTTTAAAATATATTTTATTGAGTTTTTATAGAGGGGAAGAGAGAGGTCTAAAAAAGCTAGAAACATCGATGAGAGAGAAACATCAATCAGCTGCCTCCTGCACACCTCTTACTGGGGATGTGCCCACAACCAACGTACATGCCCTTGACCAGAATCAAAGCTGGGACTGTTCAATCCACAGGCCGATGCTCTATCCAGTGAGCCAAACTGGTTTCAGATCAAAATAAATTTTAAAAATTAGTTGTAACAGATAATAGTAGTGTCCTGCCATATCTCTTCACTTTTAACCTTTTCTGTGAATGTCAGCTGGACTTCCAGATTCCAGCACCTGGATTTCTTTTGGAGAGGGTTTTGTTTTTCTAGTAAGATCCATTTTGCCCATACACGACAAGCTCAAAGGCTGGGGAGTTAATACTGGGAGCATCCTTCACAGGTGAGTGACGGGAGCTCTCTCACTGCATGCGTGGGTTAATGCAATACCTCTGAAGTACATGTCTACACTGTTTTGCAGAGTCCCACCCACATTCAGCTCCAGTTCCTAACAATGGTGATTTACTTAATGATAGACCTTTAATTGGCTCCTTAACTTCCTGTCTTACTTTCCCACTCCCAAATACACTTGAATCCTTGTCTGTTTCTTGGTGAATCTAGCCCAAAAGAATAGTCATGTTATTGTTTTCTAGGAGTTATCTACTGATGTGTTTTCTTGATTGAAGCTGGATTCCCCAGAAGACCTGATGTACAGGAGCTGAAGCTTCATAAGATGGAAAGATGCAGCTCCTGGTAGAGAGGCTACCTGAGTCAGATGACCACCTTGTCTTTTGCTTTCCTCCTGATATCCAGATGTCCTCCATAACCGAGTGAGTACTGACTGCAACCCAGGCAGACCATTTGTCATGGGAGACAGGAGAATGCAGCGTGCAGGGCTCAGCTCCAGTTACTCAGAGGCCAGTGGCAGAAGGACCATGAGTGACTCTGAGACCAAACAGACCCAGATGGGCATAGTTATGTCTGCACCATTTATTAAATATAATTATCTTTTTCCTCCAGCAAATTGATGTTACCTTACATAATGAGATATATGTCCTTCATAATGAGATATATATGTATAGGAAAATCTATTTACCAAATATATTTTCCACTCAAATGCAAATAACATACTATTTTGATTACAATAACTTTAAAATACTTGATAAGTCAAGTTTTCTTTCATTATTCATTTTTATAATTTTTTGACTAGTCTCAAACACTTGTTCTTTCATATGAACTGAATTACTTATCTAAAATATAGAAAAAAGTATATTCACATAAGAGTTGCACTTAAAAATTGTTTGAGTTATTACATCTTTATGTCTTCTTATGTATATCATTTACTTTGTTTTGTTTACCTTTATGTTCTTCATTAAAATTTCATAGTTGCTATTATTATAGGTTCTTTGCTATGATAATTTTATTCTGTATATTTTCAATTTTTGATTCAATTGTGAATGCAACTTTTCCTACCTCAATTTCTAGCTGGTTATTATAATATGGAAATAATTATTACTACATGGATTTTGTATATTTTCCTTGTATCAATTACACCATAAGTAATTTCTGTATTAAGGTAACAGTTTTTGTTTTAACTTAGGGATTTGGGGCTTTCTAGGTAGACAATATTATACAATATGTAGCAAAAACTTTTCCCTCTTCAAATACATCACCATTCCCCCTGCCCCGTGTTTTTCTACCCAATTTTCTAAAGCAGTATTGCACCTTAAGGTGAATAACAAGTATCTTTGCCTTATTTCTGGTGAAAATTGCTTGGTGCTCTACAATTTAAAATGTTTGATATTCCTTTTTATAAGAAAAATTTATCTTACTTATGTAGCTTTCTTCAATTCTTATTACTTAGAATTTTATTAGACTAAGCTGTTTTGTTTTATCAACTTTCACCATCCATTGTCATGATATATGCTTTTATTCTTTCATTTGTTAATATAATGAATTAATTTATCATTATTAATTATGAATAAATGCATTATTCATTTGATATATTGCTGGATTCTATTTGGTAATAGAAAATTCTGCATTTATATTTATGCGAAATTAGTCTGTTTCTTTTTCCTTTTATTCCTCTTTTATCTGTTTTAAAAAGAAGTTATGATGGTTTCATAAGATGAATTTAGAAGCTTTTAATATTTTTTAGGGTTCAGAGTATAAATGACACCAAAATTAGACTTTTATATATATATATATATATTTTCTTGATTTTTTACAGAGAGGAAGGGAGAGGGATAGAGAGCTAGAAACGTCGGTGAGAGAGAAACATCGACCAGCTGACTCTTGCACACCCCCTACTGGGGATGTGCCCGCAACCAATGTACATGCCCTTGACCGGAATCGAACCTGGGACCCCTCAGTCTGCAGACCACCACTCTACCACTGAGCCAAACCGGTTTCGGCCAAAATTAGACTTTTTTATTGATAGAACTCAGCTGTGCTTAATCTGGGATCAATTTTGGAAGTTTATAGTTTGCTCAAAAAATATACATTTCCTCTAGGTTTTGAAATTTATTGCTATGAATTATATCTAAGATTTTCTTAAAATGGTTTTTGTTGTTAATCCTCACCTGAGGATATTTTTCCATTGAATTTTAGAGAGAGTAGGAGGTGTTGAGGAACACTTGGTTGGAAAGTTTGTAAGGACATTCTGAGAAAAGGGAAGTGTGCAGAAGGTTGCCTGCCCTGTTTGTGAGAATTTCAACTTAGGGGAGTGTCGAAGGCGGTGCCCCAATAATTCCTTGACCTTTCCAAACAAGTCTATGCACATGCAGACCCCTGGGTGTTTACTGGAATCTTTATACTTAATTTTTGGGTGTCCTTGCTTAAAAGACACTACAAACACATGTGTCCTTCCAAGATTACTTACCCTGCTTATATCTAAAGTATAAACTTTATCTCAAACTGCTGGTACAATAAAACCCTAACAAGGTAGGCAATTGAGGCCACTTGGTCCCTTGAGCCAGGCAACCCCTTAGCCCTCTCTTTCCCAGTGAAACTGTATAGGAGTAATCTGTGTGTCCATCATTCAGGGGCTGCTGGTCAGCCCCTGCAGGAAGGGAGGGAGGGAGATAGAAACACCATGATGAGAGAGACATGGATCTGGTTGCCTCCACATACCTGCGTATCCTGAACAGGATTCAGCTTGCAACCCAGGCATTTGCCCTTGACCAGAATTCAACCTTCAGTTGATTGGCTGATGTTCCAGCCACTAAGCCAAACCGATAGTTAGGGATTAAAATTATTTTAATGTCTTATCTGTTTTTTATGTTTTCTTTCTCTATCCTAATCCTGTATATTTTTGTTCTACTTTATTTTTAGAAGCTCTTTGTTTTATTTTTAAGAGCTTTATAGAATTGTTATTAATATACAAAAAGCCACACATATTTAATGTGTACATTTAATGAGTTTCAACATAAACATATTCCCTGGAAACCACCTCCAGAGTCGAAGTAATAAACATATTCATCACCTTCAAAATTTTTCTTCTATCCTACCCTTTTTGTGATTAAACACTTAGCAAAATACAGTGTTGTTAACTGCAGGCATTATGTAGTACTGCAGATCTCTAAAATGTATTCATCTTATATAACCGAAATTTTGTATCTATTGAACAATAGTTTCCCCCACCTTCCAGGCCCTGGAAACCACCAATCTACTCTCTGTTTCTATGAGTTTGACTATTTATACTGTAGGAGCTTCATATATATAGGATCCTACAGTATTTGTCTTTCTGTAATTGTCTTATTTCATTCAGCATAATGTCTAAATTCATCCATGTTGTTGCATTTGGCAGGATTCCCTTTCTTTTTTTTTTTTTTAGATTGAATAACATTCTATTTTAAGTATATATCACATTTTCTTTATCCACTCATCCCTTAAGGGTTATATCTTGGCTATCCTATATAATAAAAAGGCAATATGTAAATCCATCAAATGGCAGAACAACCAGTTGCTATGATGCACACTGACTACCAGATGCTCAATTCAGGAGCTGCCCCCTAGTGGTCAGTGCGCTCCCACAGGGAAAACTGCTCAGCTAGAGGCCAGGCTCGCACCTGGTGAGTGCAGCCGTGGTGGTGGGATCCTCTCCCACCTCCATAGCAGCACTAGGGATGTCTGACTGGGAGCAGGCACAGGCTGGGCTGAGGGGCATCTCTCCGCCCCAGTGCATGAATTTCATGCATCAGGCCTCTAGTGAATAATGCTACAATGAACACGGGGATGTTAATATCTCTTCATTATAATAATAATTTTAATTCTTCTGGATAAATACCCACAAATGAGATTGCTGGATTATATAGTTTTTCACTATTGAGTATGATATTAGTTGTGGACTTTTTATAACCTTAATTGTGTTTAGGTATATTCCTTCTATAACTAGTTTGTTGGTAGTTTTTATCATGAAGGAAAGTTGAATTTTGTCAAATGTTTTTTCTGTTTCTGATTATGCGATCATCTGATTTTCATCTTTTTAATTTGTTAATGTAGTCTATCACACTGATTTATTTGCATGTTGATTTGTACTTGCAAGTCAGGGATAAATCCCACTTACTCATGATGAATAATCCTTTTAATGTGCTATTGAATTCAGTTAAATTTTGTTGAGGATTTTTGCATTTATGTTCACTACCAGGGACACTGACCTGTAGTTTCCTTTTGTTGTAGTATCTTTGGGTTTGGTGTTAGAATAATGTGGCCTTATCAAATAAGTTCTTCTTCTTCAATATTTTTGAAAGAGCTTAAAAAGAATTGATGTTAATTCTTCTTTAAATGTTTGGTAGCATTCATCAGTGAAGCCATCTGGTCCTGGGCTTTTTCTTTATTGGAAGATTTTTGATTACTGATCTAATCTCATTGATTATAGGCCTGCTCAAGTTTTCTATTTCTTCATGATTCAACCTGGGCAGGTTTTATGTTTTTAGGAATTCATTCTTTTTTTTCTTTCTTTCTTTTTTTCCCCCCTGTTATCCATTTTTTTTTTTTGGCATATATTTGTTTATAATAGTCTTAGAGTCCTTTTTATTTCTGAGCATCAATTATAATCTCTTTTCTGTTTCTTTCTTGGTTAAGCTCATGAGAGTTTGTCTATTTTATTGGTCTTTTGAAAGAACTGGCTTTGGGATACATTCAATCTATTATTTTTTAATTTTTCTTTTTGTTATCTAATTCCCTTTTCTGCTATTTTGGTTTTGTTTATAGTTTCTTAAATCTATTACTACAATCCCTTAACTACTTATTTTATAATCATGAGTTAGTTGTGCCAGAAAGTGCTAACAAAGCATATCTGGCTGGTCAAGCTTTGCACATTTCCAAGAAAGATCTGTCTTCAGGACCTGTCCTTGCCTGGCTCCTGAGAGGTGACCTCTGAGCCCTTAGAATATTCTACTTGACCAGAATCTTCTTGCATGCCTGAGGCTTTGGGCCTCATGCTATACCAGTTTCATCAGATAGTGTGTGATTCTTTGTGAATGTCTATTTCTTGCTTTCGAGGAGCTGGAGTCTGAATAGCTGAAGCTGGTCGCCCAGACACTGTATGGCTATGTATCTGACCTGCAGGAAAACCCCTGGACACCAAAGCTCAGGTGAGCTTCCCCGGTTGGCAACACTTTGCTGGGAGAATGCAGTGCATCTGTGTTTCTGTACTGGGAGAAGCTATGTGAAAGCTCCCACCTGGGTGTTCCCGGTCATCCTCGCCTGCGCTTTTCCCCTTTGCTGGTTTTAATCCGAATCTTTTCTTGCAATAAACAGTAGCTATGCATATAACGAATTTTCTGAGTCCAGTGAGTCCTTCTGGCGCATCATCAGGCCTCAGGGTGGTCTTGAGGACCCCAGGCACAGCATTCGCATTATAATTTCCAATGGGTATAGTTTTCATTGTGTTCCAGAGGTTTGGAGTGCACTGGTCTTCCTTTTCCTACAGTTCATAATTTCATTTTGACTATTCTCTTCTACCCAAGATATATTTAGAGGCGAATTCCTTATTTTCTGAGTAATAGAGGCATATTTTTATTTTGTATCTAATTTTATTAGATAGTGATCGGAGGGCATGGTCTTTAAAATCCCAGTTTTTGGAAATGTTTTCATTTTTTTTCTCTTTGTGAATGAGTACATTCATAATCAAGTATCATTACTTTCCAATTATGTGAAAACAAGATACTATTTCTTTACACTTAGATATTCTGTTTCTCCACTGCTTCTTCCCTTGCACCAGAGAGAAGATATATTTAGAATGCTTTTCATTTGACTTTACCCTCTCCCATTCCCTAACCTCCTAAGGTTTGCTGAATTTATATACTTCAGTACGAGATATTTAGCATTTCATGCACGGTGTGTGGAAGAAAGAAACTTGGCGCTGTATATGTATGAGGTTTGTGTATGAAAATCTTCTGTAGCTGTTGGGAAGAGACAAAAAATAAATAAGAGCTTTCTGCAAAACAGAAGGTGCAGTGTGGTAGATTCATTATCAAAAGGCCAGAGAGTTCACATTCTGAGTGGTAGGTTGTTTATCACAGGTCTCATGAGTTAATTTACAGCTGAAGTGAACAAAATCAATTTTCTACAACAATGCTTTCAAGCTTTGTGGTTAAACCATTATATTTACTAGCCTGATTGTCAAGTGTTTATATTTCTCAAGAAGTCTTATTGCCCTAACCGGTTTGGCTCAGTGGATAGAGCGTTGGCCTGCGGACTCAAGGGTCCCAGGTTCTGTTCCAGTCAAGGGCATGTACCTTGGTTGCGGGCACATACCTAGTGGGGGGTGTGCAAGAGGCAGTTGATCAATGTTTCTCATCGATGTTTCTAACTCTATATCTCTGTAAAAAATCAATAAAATATATTAAAAGAAAAAAGAATAGCATCTCTGAGTAAATTTAATCTGATGGGCTCTCTGCATAGTTTCCAGCACTGCTTGCTTTATGTTTGTGTGTTTAGAGTGCTCTAGTAGTCACCAAGATATAAACAGGTTTCACCATCCTCTTTCTTGTCTTACTAAGAAAGAAAGAAAGAAAGAAAGAAAGAAAGAAAGAAAGAAAGAAAGAAAGAAAAGAAAGCAAGCAAGCAAGCAATGTTAACACAAACCTTGAAGATGTATATCACCAAAACTGGTTTCTTCTCAAGGTTTCTCATCAATTAAAATTATAAATTAGATTTCTATATCTAAGGTCAGTCAAAAAATTAAGTCTCTAATTTCTTATCTTCATAGTCTTACTTTTTCAACCTTGTACCTGCCATTCTTTAACCCCATACCTTCTCTTTATCTCTGGGTTTTATTTCTCTAGTAAAACTGAGAAAGGTTTTTGTGTTATCTGTTTGAATTTTAACGTTCTATTAGGTTATAAAGGTAAAGGTTGCTGGCAACAAAGAAAGAGAGAGAGAAAAAGAGTAAAGCCTGAAAAACAGTCAGGAATTGCTTTTGTTGTGTGAGGTGAAACTAGTATAACTCCGGGTCAGGGAGATTTTGACATTCCCCGAAGGCTAGGGGCTCGCAGGTCCTCTACCTGAGGTAAGTGACCGTGTTAGTGGGAATAATTAACACGACCCAGGGCACACCCAAGATTAAGGTAAAGAACAAAACTGGCTGCATGGGGCTAAAGTCAAGCCTGGAACTTCTGCTGGGGAATTAAAAAGCAGCTGGTCGAATGAAGTATTCTAGCACACCATTTAGAATTTGGAATTTGCTTGTTAATTAGAAGTCTTGCTCTCTCTGGCAATAATTACTGATGACTGGAAAAATTTATTAATGCAGTAGCTACTCTTTTTACTAGAGGAAGTGCACTCCCAGTTAATGAGGAAAATACATTTCTCTATAAAAAATATGTATTACAATGGGCAGAAGAAGAGAAGGAAGAGGAATATGTTTCAGGATATCAGGCTGAAGGGAAACAGCAGCTTGAGAAATGCAAGTAAAATAACATCAGGTGTTCAGGAAAGCACACTATACATACCGTGAAGGTCTTGTTTGAGGGGAGAGGATGGTGTATTGAATAAAGGAGAGAAGGCCACCAGAGATGGCTCAAGACTAGTTGAGCTGGGAGAGGCCCTGTCTGAGCCTGAGAAGGGGGAGAGAGCTGGTTGATCTTGCTCGCTGGCACATGTCATCAGTTTGGCTCAACTAAACTTACAAAATTAAAAAAAAAAAAAAAAAAAGATGTCTGTGATGGAGAGACCTAGCATCTTTCTCATTTAGCACTGCAACCTGGAATAAGACTCCCCCAACACCTCCCGCCTCCTTTAGCCATGATGGGAGCACATCCCAAGGTTGCCTGTCTGACTTCCTTTTCGCCTTGTAATCCATTGGACCAGTTGAAAAGGTCCCCTGGATCCTGAAAATGTTCAAATCTTTTGTGGGAAGTTTTGGGTAGGGAGGGTTGTAGAGAGATGCAAAGTGGAGAAGAACATGAGACATTTAAAGAAAATGCAATGTCATGTTGAAAAACATTTTAGAGTGGATTGTTGTTGTGTGTGTTTTTTGTCAGACTCTGTCTTGGAACCTTCCCAATTTGGTAACAGAGAGGGAACAAAGGAGCATATTATGAAGTTTTCCTGAAGGCATAGATGGAGTCCAAGGATAGGAATTTCTGAAACAATAATTTTATGAATTACTGGCCTATTTACCAATAGAAACTTTAAGTCAAAATATGTCATTCATCTACAAAGCAGATGCTCTGCTTTACATGGCTTAAAAAGATACTTTTCCAACCTTAGCTTATATGTTTGTTTTTCAAATATGTAAATTCCAGCTCCCTGAAAGGCTATCCTATCTCACCTTGACTATATCTGTCCTGGTGCCTGACCGCATCTTTCATATGGCACTCAATGAATTAGATAATTGCCATTAATCACAAGAGTCTCACAAATGATCATTTACCGTGCGAATCATGGGACCAGATGGTTAGTAAAGAGAAAAGATTTCATTTCTGGAGAAGATGGGGGAGGAGGGGTTAATACTTCAGTTATGAGGTATATATTTGTGTTCACCTCCATGAATGTATTGTTTAGAATTTTCCATTAAGCTTATAGACTAAGAGGAAAAAAAAAGGTAAGAATCCAATATATCTTTTTCAGTTCGTGTTAGCAATATTTGAAGTGACCCCAGGGGACAGAGACTTTGTTCACAGTGTATTCCCTGGAACACAGTAGGGACTAAGTATTTTTTGAATTATACACACTGATTTTTTTTCTTGCCTTAGCTTATCATATATATTTTGATTTTTCAAATGTCTTCCTGCAACGGCAAAGAATTTCTTACTAGATATTAACATGTATATCAAATTTCAGATGCTAATAAAAACAAAAATGGAGGAGACTCTATGTATTTGATTTCTCATAAAGCTTTCATTTACTTCCTGGCTTTATTATGTTTCATCTTATTTTTATTTATTTTTTTTTCATTTTGCTTTATCAATTCAGAGTCATCATTTCCAGTGTTTATTTTCACAGGAAAGCCCATGAGGTTTGCAAGGTGATTGCTTATTTAGAGAAAAGCAAGCAACAGCCACCACAACATATTACATATTCCTTAATTTACACAGCAGGGATCTGATTTGTAAAAAGAGTATGTAAAATACCTGAGAACACTGATATAAGTCGTAGGGACAAGTCCTAAAAAGTAGTTTTCTCAGGCTTTCAAGGAATCATCTTTCTATCTCATTTCCCCCCTCTTTCATAGGAAATATATAATAATAAAAGCTAATTAATAATAATAATTAGTAAAATGCTAATTAGACCAGATGTCCTTCTGGTCAATGCCGAGGCTGCAAGGGAGGCCTGCTGGCGGACAGAGGGAAACCCAGGCCCCAGGTGCCAGAGGGAAAGTGGTGCTGATAGCCAGAGGAAAGAAGGCCCACTCTTTGCACAAATTTTGTGCATTGGGCCTCTACTAAATATATAAAAGTGGAACCTATAATGAGGCTAGTATTTTAAGAGTATTACAATCCTATCTGTTTGGTAAGAGAGAGATAGGACAAGCTTTCACATTATTAAAGTTTTTTTGAAAATATTTGAAACAAGTACAAAAATGTAAATGGACTTCATAATTTTGACCTATGGCATTAATAAGTATTTTAGGGTTCTATAGGAGGATTGATATATACCATGACTAAGCCGGCAGAAGCAAAATTCTTTCACAGTCATTTATAGTTTTAGTTTACCTCCAAATTGGAGACACCTACGAAGCTGAGTTTTTGGATAATTTTTTATTTCAATTTTTTTAAATTTATTTTTTTTATTAAATTTTATCTTAAATATTGGATAATTGACTTATGTTTAGACCAATGGATGAGTATGATCTCAGATTTTAAAATAAAAACAAAACCATGTGGTTTTAACATTAAATTGGAGATTTGGTTGAATTTTAAGGAATTCAAATTTTCATTTTCTTTAAAAAAACAAGTTGTAAATGCTTACATTTCTAAATAAATGAAGGTGATGTTGTATTTACATTGAGTTTTTTTGGTTTGACCATCTCCAACTCAACTCCTTTTAGGGTATCAAAATAAAGTGGGAATTAAAGTCTTATCATGATACTGGGTTTTCTCCATCTGTAAAATGAAGAGTTTGAAATAACTATAAAGGAATCTCATTCAAACTTTAAAATTCATTTTATATAAACTTTAAAAAGTATCATTGTAAATCGAATGGAGCTCAAGGTTAAGAAAACAATTAGATGGTTTGGAGGATAGGCAGGAAATAGCTATTTTGACTGAGCCAATTTCTTTCTGAATAATGTCATAATTTGGATTTAATCTTCCGGCAATAGGGTTTATTATGCAGTATGCTTTAAGGCTTCCTCAAATATTAAATATTTTTATGGAGTTCTTGATTTGCTAACTATAGATTATATCGTGTTATAATGGTTTTTATTTCTCAGGTTAAAACAAAACTCTTTTTATTCTTGAAGGAAGAAAAATTGATGATATTGATCCTTTTTTACTCACCCATAAACCTTGCACCACCATATAAAACATGCTTGCTTCATTCTCTTATATTGGGAGCATTTTGATAGAAGTAGAATTTAATTATGGAGCTAATCGAGCAGCAGTGTGTTCTTCTGGGAAATGAGGCTGCCCATCGTTGTCATGTGCATTTGGTAGGAAATAATTGCCATCCCTGCACATCGCCTCAGGTAAATGATTTTAGCTCATTTCTGGGATACTTTATGTACCCTGATCACATAAATTTGAAAGGGACATAAAAGTTGGCCTGTGCTGGCAAATCTCTTCATCCTTAATTATTTAAATCTCTATTCCTTCATTAATTTTCTTTCGTGAGTTTTCACTCTTCTGTGGATCATAAATCAGAGTCTTTTCACCCCCCAATTCACTCGTCATCAATAATGAGACACTGATAGGTAGGTGGAACATTGTTGTATTCATAGCGATTTTACATATATCATTGCCTCTTACAGCTCATCAGGATGCTCATCTCCATTTCCTAAAGGGAAGCTGCAGCTCAGTGAAGTTGGGTGACCCCCACATCAATCCTGTAGCTGATGGATGACAAAGCTAGGACCAGTCTGGAACTTCTGGCCTGGGAGCCCAGAGAACTGTCATTCTATGTATTGAGTTTCTAAGATGCCCACTATATAAAAGCCAGCAATGATACTCAACGGCAGTCATGAATGTCGGGCTAAAGCTTCACCTTTCTAGATGCATTTCCTGTGAAGGATTGTGGCATCATACAAGAGGGTTCTAGTTCAGCTTTCAGTGTCATCCAAGAACTAGACGTCTTCATCCTAGAGGTTCTCTGGAAGACCCTAAATTCTTTAAACCACAGAAAAGCTGTCATCAGGAGAGCCACTCCACTGGAGAGATTCATTTGATGGAGGGAAAAAAGGGTACAATTTACTGACCTTGCAAGTATCACATTAGCAAGCCAGGTGTTAAGCTAATGAAGGCTCCAGCATCATGATGTAAACTGGAGACTGAGGCTACCAGTAGTCTGATTCCATTCGCCTGCTTCAAGAGTGCATTTCTCTTAGTACAGGTTGGGCCTTTTCCTCTCTGGGAACACTGCTGACCCTCATTCTGTGTCCTTTTGTGCTTAATAGTCCCATAAAAGGGACTCCCTGTCTCCAGCCACTAAACTCTCTCTTCTCAGGGATATATAATGCCTAGATTGCTGTGACACGTGCACAGTTTTGGAAAAAATGCATTGCTATTGTAAAGTTTTCCATGCTCCTCAGTTGTTCTTCACATATAGTGTGTGTAATAAATGGGGGCAGATGGAAGGGCAGTTATTTGAGATTTTGAATCTGCTTGCAGCAAGCACCAATTTAGGATAAGTTGCAGAGATTTAGAGGGACCACCCTGAAATCAATTCTGCAGTCTACGAAAACGAGGTCAAGAGAAGCAGGTTAAAACTGCTTGCTTCTTCCGAGAAAATTATGTTTACTTCCCCATGAGTGTTCTTACTTCAGGGCCTGCATCCCTTAGAGATGGCTCTCCTTGATGGTTTCTACTTGTGAAAGCACACCTCCCAGCATTAATACCTGACATTAATTTCTGGGAAATGTCAGCTCTGAGGCTGGCTATACCCCAGACTCCACAGAGCCAAACCAAAATAAAAAACAAAGGAGACAATTGAGGAGAGTCCCTTGAGTGATCCACATCATAAACCACCATGAAAAAAACCAAGGGGACTTCTCTGAGGCCGGAACGCTCTGAAGCTGACCTCTAGACAATTAGATATGTATTCCCGAGAGTCCTAAATTAAAGCAGAACAGATGCAAAAGAAATCAGACGAAGAACAGTTTGCCAGAAATAGAAAAACCAATATATTTTTTATTTTATTATCCCTTCTGGAAATCAAGAGAAGTTTTATTTATTTATTTATTTATTTATTTATTTATTTATTTATTTATTTTAAAAATGATTATTCCCTTCTCACAAAATTCATTTCCGGAAACCACAGCACAAGATACAGCAAGTCCATGAAATCCAGAGATGAACTTTTTTTAACCCTCAGATTACAAATATAGAGTTTACTTTGTTAAGTGAAAGAAGAAAGGAAGGTAATCTTATGTTTAAGCCCTTACTCAAGCTGGCCCTGTGCTGGGTGCTTTCTTTTTTCTTTTTTTAAATCTCACCAGAGAGAAACATCAATGAGAGAAGGAAACATCGATCAGTTGCCCTTTAAATGGGCCTGACTGGAGAACGAACCCACAACCTTTTGGTGCATGGCTCTATGTTCCAACTGACTGAGTCACCAGGCCAGGGTGTTGGCTGGCTGCTTTCATATGCATTTGTCTTTAAAGTGAGGAAGGAACCCTGGAGGGGGAAAACAAGGAGATATAACTTGGAATAACCAGCATGCAAACTGCCTACTTGATTTTACAGCTTTATTGCAAGTTAAAGGACATAATCTTAAACATGAGAACAATCTTTCATATTCTTCCCCTCTCTAAAATATCATTTCTATTTAGACAGCTAATGATCCTTAAAATGTCTCATCAAAAAAGCCACAGAACTCGTTTAAATGTAGAGTTGTTTTTTCCCTTTTTGTTGTAGGTAATAAACACTTGACATTTAAGAAATGAAGTTCTACATTTACGAAGCACATAGCACTTTTCAACTACGCTCACAGTGTTGGAAGGTACCAGTCTCATACATAAATACATCTGATCACGGAGATTTTCATTTATTAGTGTGGTGGCACATTTTTAGAAAGGGACACGAATGCCTGATTCACAGGAAATGAAGTGACATACAAATTATAAAATTTTAAAGGAGGATAACCACTTTTTAATTCCTTACTCTGCCTTTGCTGGTGCCTCATGTACATTGCACAGTTATAAACTACGGTTTGAATTGTGTTGGCTCAGCTCATTACGAGAATGCTGGCAGTAGCTTTAGCAAAGGAGAAAATGCAAAGTCAGGGTCTTAGCGGCAAGCAACAGACCCCAATGGTAGCACTCTTAAACATAATGGGCATTTATTAAAATGACAGGAGAGCTGGGGGATTAGGCATGGACAACATCCAAGAAGCACAGAAGCATGGGAACACGAGACAGCAGGAACTGTACAGGAGGTTACACTGGAGTCTAGCCACAGTCATCATGAGAGGCCGTGACTGTGAACTCGCCACTCTTCTGCTATCCTAACACTCACCAAGGAGCTGAGATCCAAGGAGAGCCTTGGATCCCTGATGCTTTGTGGTGTGGAGACAGAAGGTCTGGTCACAGAGAGATGTCCACGGAAATAAGTGATTCTCTAAAAACGGAGAACAGGGTGCTATTAGAGGGGCAATGTGAATGTTGGACAACCCCTTGAATGGCATAGGTTCTCAAATTCAAAAACAAGCTTATCTGAAATTGAGAATATAACATACTTTTACCTTTCATCTTATCTTTTTCTCTCTGGCAATGCCCAAAGCCTGTGAGACTAATTAAAAAGAAAAGAATCTTGGCTACTATGTAGTTCAAAGTCCTCTTTTGTCAGTTACAGTGAGGTTTTGAGAAATTGAGGCTGGCCCAGCATCACCCCTGGAAAGCAGTAGTGTCAGAACGCGAACCCCTGTTTTCTGAGCCTACAAAGGGTGCCTTTATCAACTGGTCATGCTGATGATGTCACAGTCACCTGACATGAAGTCAGTGTGAAACATGAGCATTCTCACTGGCTCACTAAAAGTGTTCTTTGCTCCACAAAGTTCTGAGACAGTGAGGACACCCGCGTTCAGTTTTTTGTTTTTTGTTTTTGTTTTTGTTTGTTTTGTTTTTGCTAACTCCATAGTCTTTGTTTGTTTGTTTGTTTGTTTAAAGTATTATATATAGTATTATATATGTCTCCTTTTCCCCCCATTGACCTCCCCTTATCCACCCCCATCTCCCAGCACATGCCCTCACCCCCTTAGTGTCTGCATATTGGTTATGCTCATATGCATGCTAACTCCATAGTCTTCAATAAGTTACTGTCTCTGAACCTCTGTTCCTTTATCTGCAAAAAATAGCAAATATTCCCATTCTTCCTACCCTATGACCTTGTTGTGCAAAATCTATATACTAGTATATAGAATCCTAATATGCAAAGTGTCCCCTCGGGAGTTTGACCACCTGGGAGTTCAATCCCTCTCTATGATGTGCTCTGACCACCAGGGGGCGGCATGGAATGAAGGGAAGCCCTGGCCTGCAGCCAGCAGCTGCTAGAGACACTACCTGTGCATGAATTTCATGCACTGGGCCTCTAGTAATTGTGATAATACATAAAGCACTCTCTATACTTTAAAAAACCACATGCATGTAAAAATACTTTATAATTTAGCTGGTTTTAATAATGATAATTTTTTAAAATCTAATTCACAAAGTAATACTGTGACCAAAAATTCCTGTCTTCATTTGGCAGTTTACTAGTCCAAGAATATTAATTCACTTACCTAAAATGTTATGTATCTAGGTTGAAAAGTCAGAAAAATTAGGAGCTTTAGAATATGTCCCCATGACTCAGAGTATAATGTTTTTTCCATTGATACTAGCAGCTACTGCTTTTGAGGGCTTATGATCTTTCAGGAGCTCAACTGACATTTCTAATCCTCACACGATCTAAGTAGGTCATAATTTCCCTGTTGTACAGATGGACCCTGAGAGTTATATAATTTTTCCTGAAGTTATCCAAGTTGGTGGACATTAGATTTTAAAGCTACAATCTTGGTTCCTCCAAAACCTTGTTCTGTTGATGTCAATGACCTGCTCTAACATGTGCTACCCAAAAATTGAAGCACTGTATTTAAAGAAAGAAGGAAAACAGCAGCTCTGCTATTCCATCATGAAAACAATAATAATACTACCATCTACTGAGCAATCTATGTGCTAGAGCCTTATCTGTATTATCTTGTTTAACTTTCACAATATTCTCTGAGAAATCTAAGACCTTGACAAGTTTAAAACAACAACAAAAAAAAACAAACAAACAAACAAACAAAAACTAACAACTTTCCCAAGACCTTGCAGACAGCGGGTGGCAAAGCCAGGGTGCAAACTAGCTTGTGCCTCCAAACTCCAGGATCTTCCTTCTCACCGTTGCCAGAGGCTACAGGAAACCCAATTTGGCTTTAATTTACAACCCTCTTATGGGGGTAGTTTTGGTTCAGAACGTTAATACCTCATGTCTCTCATGAGCAGTGGAATCCATAAGACTTTCTAGGGCTGAAGATGAAGTTTCCAATTTTTCTACATCCTCCAAACTCTTCTTCTCCCAGAGCTTTCTTATGGGCTCTGCATCCATGAATTAGAATGACTGACTTGGTTAGAACTACCCTGTTTCCCCCAAAATAAGACAGTGTCTTATATTAATTTTTTCTCCCAAAGTTGTGCTAGGTCTTATTTTCTGGGGATGTCTTATCTTTCCATGCGCTAGGTCTTATTTTCGGAGGATGTCTTATTTTCGGGGAAACACGGTATTTACACTCATTTGAAACTTTTCAGCCATCCTGAGCACCTGAGGGCGTGGGAGGTCTCCAGGGCTGTCCCCTCCAGCCAAAGTAGCACCAGGGAGCTCCATGGAGAGTCTCTGCTTCTGAGGGATTGAATCAGAATCTTTGTTTTAATCAGGTTCCCTGGGGGCTTGTGTGGCAATCAAAGTTTGAGAAGCACTCTCCTCAATCCCTGTGTGGTCAGCCGAGAACCAAATGGTCCCAGGAAGGTCCCTGTCCTTTAAAAATAGAACACCATTATTGAGTATTTAATGTGAGTATTCTTTTTTTTAATATATTTTATTGATTTTTCACAGAGATGAAGAGAGAGGGATAGAAAGTTAGAAACATCGATGAGAGAGAATCATCAATCAGCTAGCTGCCTCTTGCACACCCCGCACTGGGGATGTGCCTGCAACCGAGGTACATGCCCCTGCCGGAATCGAACCCGGGACCTTTCAGTCCGCAGGCCGACGCTTTATCCACTGAGCCAAACTGGTCCCCGCTAATGTGAGTATTCTTAACCCTCTTTTTCAACTGGGAATATTGAGATTCAGAGAAATTAACTACACTGGCAGAAATGACATAGCCAAGTGGTGGTTCCTGGATCTGAACAAAAGTCCATCTTCTGACCAAGCAACATTACCTCCCATTGTTCTTGATTTTTTTAGAAGCCCTGATTTTGATGATATATGTGTTGATATCATAGAAAATTAGTAGGGAATTTCATTCATTTTATTCTTGCCTTCACCATGGGTCTTGCTGGCTGTTTGTGGTGTAGGGAATTAGTCAATGATTATCTACCTCATAGATAAAACAAGTATAATAAATAATAGAAATAGTCAATATAAATATTAAGTTTTCTTTTTTTCTCTCTTTTTAGAATAGTTCTGGATTTTGTTTGTTGAGTTTTAATCCCTCTAATTCCGATCAGCTAAAAGGGACCCTTGGGCGAGACCTGTGCCTTCTATACTCACCAGCAGATGTCAGTATTTCTTTGTGCACCACAAAGACCATTTGATTTTTTTGCCTGGCATTCTGTCTGCTCTTAACTGTCTGTGAAGAATGGGCAATGGTTTCTCCTACATTTTCATTTGTTGGCACAATATTCTAAGATAAATATCTTCAAAGGTGTTAATGACCCAAAAACAAATCCTCTCTCTCTCTCCCTCTCTCTCCCTCTCTTCTTCTTCTCCTTCTTCTATACCTTCTTCTTCTTCTTCTTCTTCTTCTTCTTCCTCTTCTTCTTCTTCTCCTTCTTCTTCTTCTTCTTCTTCTTCTTCTTCTTCTTCTTCTTCTTCTTCTTCTTCTTCTTCTTCTCTCTCTCTCTCTCCTCTCTCTCTCTCTCTCTCTCTCTCTCTCTCTCTCACACACACACACACACTCACACCCCACATTTATGGGAAAGATCTAAATAAAGGATTTCCTCCCCAGAAGATTGTTCTGTGCAGAGATTGGGAAAAAACATTTGAGGATATTAAAGGCAGATTTCATCAACCCCTTTGGCCAATCAAGCCCACCTCACTCTCCAGGAATGAGGCAACTACCACCATGGTAAAGCCAATCCAGAAAGAATTGTCCTTCGAAGAAAATGACTGGGGAATGAAACATCAGACGGAGAGCTTGCTTTGAATATTTTTGTCAGAGTTAGCTTGGATAAGACCATATCCTTCTACCAAAACTTTGTTTAATTCTCAAATTATATTTTATATGCAAATGCTTTCTGGGACCTGTTTCAGAGAGTTATTCAATGTATAAGAAAGCTGAATAATTTATCGGCTTAACAGAAGACTAGAATTTAAGTTGACGTGCACTTGACTTTAGATGCTGGTATATGATTTGTGTGCCTTTTTCATGCTCCTGCCAGTAGTAGATGTGAAATAATGACATTTCCCAGCTGAGTGCTTTTTCTTGTTTGCTTTCCAGAATGATTCTGCTACTTCTTTAAAAATATTTGCTTTAGATTAATCACATGAAATCATTTGACAGGTATCTGAGGAGACTAACTTCCCTCACAAGGGAGGTTATTAGTAGCGTCTTGGTGAGGAAAAAAATTCTGAAAGGTATTAAATAAGAGGAACACTTTCTGAGTCATTAGCTGCTAAACAGGTTAAAATACCAGAAAAACACACTGTAACATTCAATCTGGCACTAGGTAATGACTTAATGGTTCTCTAGATTTCATATATTTTGTATGGAACATTTAAGCCCTTTGGTGGCCTGATTAGCAAACAATTTTACTTACTTTGCAAAAGAGAATGTAATCAGTTGTTAGCAAGAAAATTTAGAAATGCTTTAGGGTTACTCGCAAGGCCTGTTTTGTAATTTAGCAATTATGTCAACCGATGGTGAGATACATTCTGTTCAAGACGTTTGGAAATGGAGCTAGGGTTTCTGGGAACTCATCTATTTATAAGCTAGGTTTGGGGGTTGTTGCTGTTGGTATCCTATAATGCTTGAGAACATACACTTTAGATTTGATGTCAAATCACAGCTTCCTCATTTGCTAGCTGGATGACTTTGTGAATATTACCTGTTTCTTATCTGTAAAATGGGAACATTTTGCTTGGTTTGTAGGATTACTATGAGTTATAACATAACCAGTAGAACAACTTTTCTCTATTACATTTCCTATCCCAGGGACTGATTTTAGATATGTGTGGGAGAGGCTGGCTTGATAAGTTTTTTTAATCTTCACTGAGCATGCAAAAAAAAAGGGGGGGGGGGAGAGAGAGAGAGAGAGAGAGAGAGAGATTTATTGGTTGGCTCCTGTACGTGCCCCAACCCAGGATCAAACCCATAACCGAGGTATTTACTCTCACAGTGACCCATAGCCCACAGCCTTTTGGTACACTTGATGACACTCTAAACAACTGAGACACCCAGATAGGGCTGACCTGCCGGCATTAAGAATGTTCTTGTTCTGGCATTAAGAAGGGTTTAGCAATCTGGAGAAAGGATATGTGTAACTTAAATAAGAGTCCAGAGATGAAGATAATTTTAAAAGGCATATAGGAGTGGGCAGAGGAGCCTGGCTAAAGAAACCAAGTTCTCCTTGCCTCAGGACCCCTTGCTTTTTATTAACACAAATTATCATAAGGCATGGTAGAGATATACACTTCAAAGTGTATGATTTCATACAGAAGCATTGTCAGATTGGGGAACAGCCCACAACTGTTCAGGTATTTGGCCAGTAGGAGGCAATAACATGTAGAGTAAGATGCCCTGAGCTGTCTCGCAACAAACAGTCAATTTAATGCATCCTTTTCAGGTTTGGTGAAATGCCTTTAGCCATTCCAAACAAGTGACAGCATATATGACTCAGCCAGCCTTTGTTGAGTCCCCAAGTTCCATCAACCTTTTGATGAAACTCTTGCAATTATGAGATGCTGGAACTGGCTTCTGGCACTGGCCTAGTAAAATTTGATGTATATAGTCAATAATCATATATTAAGCACATACTGTGTCGTGTGTGTGTGTGTGTGTGTGCGCGCGCGCGCGCATGCTGAATACTGAAGATTTGTCTACAAACAAGACAAAGAAGTTCCTGCTTTTGTGGAATTTATACAGAAAAGTGTTCAGGTAAACAAATGCCCATATAAGTAATAACATTATAGACAATAATAAGTGTATTGGAGAAAAATAGAGTAAGGGAATAGAAAGTGAAGAAGAAAGTCAAGGAAAATGTCTTTGAGGCGATATTAAAGGAAAATGACCATTTCAAAACTTTAGCAGGGCCTTCAGGTTGCCAAGGAGGGGCCATCAAAAGGTGAATGGGTAAGTTAATGGATCTCTTTCCTCAAACACAGAGCCAGACATAGTCTAATAAAATGGAGAATTAAAAAGCAGCAGACACTGCTCTGTCTAATAACGTAATTTTTTTCTTCATTATAGGCTCAAAGGACTCTTTGTAGATTATACTCCAGATTTTCTTCAGCAAGAATTATCATGTGGTCTTAGGGAAGGTGACTGTGGAGCTTCAGAACTCCCTTCATGAGAACTCATGTGGAGCATAGCTGAGCTTATGGAAGCCTCAAGCTGTGATACTCTGGGATTCACCTCCACAGCCAATGCTACCACCAGGCTACTCCCAGTCGATGACTGAGCATGGCGTGTGTGCCACAACAGGACAATTTGGCAGATGTAAGATACCTCTAATGGACAACTTTCGTCCAAGACCTCCCACTTGTCTAGCCAAGGCTTTTTTTTTTTTAGAGCAGCACTGTCATCTGCAGCTCTTCTTAACCCATTCTCCCTTCCCTTGGTCCTTTCACAGATCTTAGGCCAGCACTGTAGACTCAAGGTTCTTCATTTCTACTTCTTCTCCAGCCCTTTTTATCCTTCTCAGGGATTTCATCCAATAAATCTTTTGTACATTTAATCCTGTCTTGACTTTTACTTGTTGGAAGACCTGACCAGACACAGTAAGGACTGGGAGTGATCAGGAAAACAGTGGTTAAGATAAGGTCTTCAGGCCACAGCTGATGGTTGGTGACACAGGCACAAAGCTGGGCTTATGTTCAGACCTAAGAATAAAGCCCTTAACCATCAGAAGCCAGGGAGCCACAATTTCCATGATGACTGGTAGGGCTGGAAGAGGGGCCAAAGGGGCTTGAGCCACAGGAAGTTGTGGAACAGTTAATGGACCCTGGCTTTCTTAGGAGCAAAATAGACAGCCAGCCTACAAGGAAGCTTTTTCATTTCTACAAACCAGAGAAGGCAGGAATGGAAGAACAGAGGGCTAATGGCATCACCCAATACAGGTTTGACTCCTTGCTCAGATTGCAGACTTGAGCCAATTTTCAGATCTAGAACACATGGACCAAAGAGGTGGCTGGGGCCTGAGGAGAAAGAACCCTGAAATGCTGCAGAAATAATTCCTGTAATTATTGTAAGTCCTTCCTCCAAAGGACTGCAGTTATTTACCTGAGTGACCGTAAAGAAGAATACCCAAACCTCTTGAGAATTTTGGGACACAGAGCTTGAATTGATGATGATAGCCAGAGATGAAAGCATTGTCATGGCCCCCGCTGGAGGGGAGAATTATGGAGCCTGGAGACAAACAGAATTCTGAACCAGGTCAAGTTCAAAGTGGGTCCATAGACTCACCACTGGTCATTTTCCCAGACCCGGAGAATATAATTAAAATGGATATGTTGATTGTTGACACAACCCCACATTGAACCCATGGCCTACAGACTAAAAGTTGGGGGAGACCAAGTGGAAGTCTGTGAAATACCCTGACCCTACTGCACCCTCTTGTTCAAGATAGTAAATCACAAACAATATCTCATCCCAGGGCCTGGCAGAGATCAATGCCACCATTAAAAATCAAGGAACACAAGGGAGATGTCCTCTATCTATCTTCATTTAATTCTCTAGTCAGAGCCTTGCAGAAACCAGCTGCAATTAGGAAATGGCTATGACTGACTTGTACTCTCAGACAAGTATTAACCCCCATTTCAGCTGCTGTGCTGGCTGGGGCATTATTGCTAAAGCAGATTAACAATGCCTTAGATCACATGTGTCAAACACAAGGCCCGCGGGCCAAATCCTTCCCGCCAGGCCTTGAAATGTGGCCTGCACCACGCTGTCATCACTGCACTCCGCTGCGTTTCCATCACAATGACAGTTTATGACTGTTCAGTAAACCATTCGGCCCGCGATTTAGGCTGGATTTTAGATTTTGGCCCCTTCTCTGATTGAGTTCGACACCCCTACAGGCTTAGATTGATGGTGTGCAGCCATTGATTTGGCAAGTGTGGGGCAGAGGGTGTTTTTCTAGTCTTATCAGAAATAGTTTGCATTCACATGGAATGGACGGGAACATTCATTTACAGCAGCGATTTTCAACTGGTATGCCACAAGAATTTTTAAAACATGCGACATCAGGGGTACCAACCTTACGTTATCAAAGAAAAAAATAAAATGACAACAGCCAATACAATAATAGCCATTCAGTTTGGAGTGAATCAAAATCATACTTTTTTTTTTTGTCTGATTGGCAAAAAATATATTTTTGGTGTGCTGCAGAATTTTAGTAATCATTTTATTTGTGCCATGTGATAAAAAAAAAAGTTGAAAAATTGCTGATTCACAGTTTTGCTCCAGGCTTCTGTTAACTCTCCCACCATCAGTTATGGTGTAATCCAAAGATATCTAGCTATCCCACAGGCCATCCCATGGACCCCCACACCAATATATAAATATATAGCATTTCTATATTATAAATACAATTTTATATAAATATATAACATTAACCAATATATAGGGGCAAGGAAGAGGTGGCTGGTACCCTGGAGGCCTTGGTAAAAAACACACACTCCAGACGGTGGGAGAGAACTCCTGTGAGAGTCACTTCCGCAAAGTTTTGGGGCCCAGGGATCAACAGCTTGCCTAAATATTCCCTCCAATGTGAAAAGCAATTACTGTAGCTCACATCCTTTTCTCCAATAAAGAGAAGACAATCAATACCTGCTAGATTTCTTTGGGCTGTGAAAGCTGCTGTGATCCAAACGCCAGGCGACACAGAAGGCTGCCTGCTTTGTGCAGCCAGAGCAGGAAGAGGCCCTGCAGCAGGTCCAGACTATGATACAGGAGCCCTGATGCCATGGCCATGCAAACCTGCTGACTCCAGAGTGTGGAGGGGTCCGTGATGAGCAAAAATACAGTGTGTATGTAATTCACGGAACGCCCTGGTGGGAGAAATGCTACACTGACCCCTGGGTTCTAACAGAAGGTTCTATCATCTGGAGAACTATTTGTCTTTTGAAGAATGGTTCCCATTATTAGCCCTAGTAAGGACGGAAATGGTACATCCAAAATTGTATCTTAGCAGAACCAGAAAGCACAAGTAAGCTGCTGGAGAAGGTAGCTTAGACACCCGTGTCACTGTCTGTGGTTGTATTAGCATTCCTTCCCAGGCTCACACCTGGGACACCAAACAGCGAAGTTTAGACAAAATGACTCGGCCAATTAACATTAGTCAGCCATTGTTGTGGTCACACTGGAACTGGAGCAATGGACATGTGAGTGGAGTGGCCTCAGTGGCAGGGTCAGAGGCTACACAAGGGCCTGATGGCATGGACACCCACTTCCCAAGGCAATCTAGCTACTGCCAACTCTGATTATTACGTTTGAGAAAGCCTGCCCACTGCAGGGCTATGTTACAGTTCTGGGGAGGGGGTCTCTCGACCTTAAAATGCATGCCTCTCTCTCTTCTGGGAAGCTGGTTGGATGTTATACTGCATCTCCTCAAGCTCTGACTTAAGACAGTTGTCAATCCTTGGCAGAAACATGTTTACACATATTTTTAGAACATACACACAAATAAAACAGTATTTGAAACTTAAATTTATGTCTTTCTGATGGCCTCAAATTTCATGTACAGAAGCCTATTTTTAAAAAGGTCCATTCAATAAATTATGTGAAGGCAGAGTTGCTGTGGAATAGGTGACCTGGTAGTTTTTTCTGATCAAACATTTTAGAAGCCTGTTCTCATCATAAACTCTCACTTGTCGATTTTAGATAAACCATAAAAGCTCAGCACAGTGTTGCCAAGAGAACTTTATGATCACGCCAGGAAACGCCATTGCTCCATGGTACTGAGAGCCAGGCCTGGGTCTGAATCTCTCAAATTCTTGAACAGAACAGACTGGAACTGCATGGATGCCATTCTGCTTCAGCTTTGCTCTGTCTGTTTGAAGCAAAATCTCAAACGGTAGCTCATAGGCTTGCAAGGCAACTACTCAGAACAGCCAGAATGACTTGCTGAAGCACATGGCAATTGGAACAAAATTGTCTGTTTCTGTCAAACCCTATAGGGAGAAACATTTTGAAATGTATTCCTCCTGGAGCTGATTGCACTGTTTCACAGGCAGTTCAGCCTATCTACCACCTGGGGACAGCTTCCGTGTTTTCTTCTTGCAGTAAACCAATTTATGATCAGTGAATCACAGAGCGGAAGAGTTTATCTGGAGGTGGTGAGGAGATCATTTGATTAGCTGACTATTTTCACAATCCCACACATACCAGACTATATACAAAGGTGGTTTATATTATCCATATTTAACTGGAATTGGAAGACGGAATCTGTTGTGGTGCTTTTGGAATAGGTAACTCATGGGAAGAGGAAGGAGTTTTGTGATTGATGAGCAGGGTGCAGGCTTCCTAGAGTTAATGTTATATATTTATATAAAATTGTATTTATAATATAGAAATGCTATATATTTATATAAAATTAGTTTTATTGATGGTGAACAATTAGGCATGAAATTTGTATGTTTTCAAAGAAATCTTTGTCAACTCTTAAAGGGACCTTAAACAATTCAGTCATCATCTCTTTTCCTCAAGAAGGCACATATTGCTGCAAATGCAAGAAGAAAGTGGCCAGAAGAGAATATTGGGCCCATATTATAGAAAGCCTCCTGAAAAAGCTTTAAAGGTCCTTCTCAAAGTGATTTTTCAATTAATATTAGAACAATGCTCACTCTATCATAAAGCACATTTTCATATAAATGATGTTATGCACTGAATATTTGTACTTCCTCAAAATTTATATGTCGAAAGGCCTAACCCCAGTGTGATGGTATTTGGAGAGGCCTTTGGTATTAAGGGGTGACCAGGTCAGCAGAGGGGGGCAATGAGGGGCAACTAAGTTTTCATTGGGGGGGGGGGGGCAGTGAGGGGCAACCAAGCCAGCAGTGCGGGGTGGTGAGCATCAACCAGGCTGGTGGGGGTCTGGCAGGCAGAGGCAGTTAGGGGTGATCAGGCTGACAGGCATAGGAAACAGGGTAATCAGGCATGCAGGCAGGTGAGCAGTTAGGAGCCAGCAGTCCCAGATTGTAAGAGGGATGTCTGACTGCCGATTTCAGCTCAATTCCAGGGAAACTGACAGTCAGACATCCCCTGAGTGGTTTTGGATTAGAGAGGGTACAGGCTGGGGTGAGGGGGACCGCCCCCCATGCATGAATTTTGTGCACCAGGCTTCTAGTTCTATATAATAAAAGCCTAATATGCTATGTGTTCTACCAGTTGCCATAACGCACACTGAACACCAGGGGGCAAATGCTCTGACTGGTCGGTTAGCTTGCTGCTGGGGTCAGGCCAATTGGGACTGGGTGAGATGGGCTGGACATACCATAGAGCCCTCCCGCAGTCCCTTCCCAGCCCCGATCATGTACCAGTGGGGTCCCTCAGCCTGGCCTGTGCCCTCTCCCAATCTGGAACCCCTCTGGGGATCTCAGGCTGCCAGTTTTGGCCTGATCCCTGCAGGCCAGGCCGAGGGACCCCACTTGCTGGTGTGACCCTGCTTACTCTGCAAATGTCTTCAAGCCCCAGTGCCGCCCCAGGTGCTGTGGGCTTGAGAGAGACCAGAAGAGGTTGGCCAACTGGGGAGGGACTGTGGGAGGGCTCTAAAACATGTCTGGCCTATCTCACCCAGTCCTAATCAGCCAAACCTCAGCAGCAAGCTAACCTACTTGTTGGAGCATCTGCCTCCTGGTGGTCAGTGTGCATCATAGAGATGCACCACCCTTAGTCTAGCCAGTATGGCTCAGTGAATAGAGCGTCAGTCTGTGGAATGAAGGGTCCTGGGTTTGATCCCAGTCAAGGGCACGTACCTCAGTTGCAGGCTTCTCCCCAGCCCAGACCCTGGTCAGGGCTCATGCAGGAGACAACCAATCAATCTGTTTCTCTCACATCGATGTTTCTCTATGCCTTGTCTTCTTTCTTCCACTCTCTCTAAAAAACTAATGGAAAAATATTATCAAGTGAGGATTAAAAAGAAAGAAAGAAAGAAAGAAAGAAAGAAAGGTCCCTTATATTCATAATTTTCTAAAAGTTTTTTAATGATAAATGCTGACTTTTATGGAATATTTTTTCTATATAAAGCAGGTCATATAGTTTTCTCCTTTAATATGTTAAAATGTTAAACTATGTTAATTAACTATAATAATAAAATAATCATGCATCCCTGAGCCATACCTAACATTTATTATTTTTATATACTTACTAGAGGCCCAGTGCACAAAATTCATGCATGGGGGGTGGGGGGAGAAGGAGGGTCCTTCAGCCCAATCTGCACCCTCTTGAAATCTGGAAGCCCACAGGGGATGTCCGACTCTCAATTTGAGACCACTAGCTCCTAACTCCTTGGCTGCCTGCCTGCCTGATGATGCCCCTAACAGCTCCCCTGCCTGCCTGATTGTCCCTAACCACCTTGGCCTCAGCTCCCGCCACCACAGCTTCATCTGGAAGGATGTCTGGAATGACATCTGGAAGGTTATTCAACTGTCTGGTCTAATTAGCACATTATGCTTTTAATAGTATAGATAATACATATTTATGTTTTCAAAATCTTTTGCTAGATTGGTATAGCAGCAAGGAAAATACATCACTTGCTTCAAGAAACATAATTGACTGACAGCCCCAATTGATGGCAGAATACCTATTGGGGCTTTGCAATAGATTTCCTCTCACTCAAAACACTTCAATTTTGATTGCACAGTTCACTTCCCAGTCAGCCACTGACCTGTTTCAGCCCAGAGGAGCCTGAACCTAGTGCTACATATTCAGAGGGTGCTACAGCCCTCCCAGATCTAGCTCACTGGTTTTCAGAGTACATTGCTGTAAATTCTTTGTCAAGGACCCAAGATCCTGTCCAAGGACACAGGTCCACAGGAGCTATCTCCACAAGTATGAAATGCCTCTGCCACTTTAATAAAAGCTCTCTGTGGTAGTGGGGAGCCAGCCTATCTTTGGACTTTGGACATATTCTCAGGTTGTGATGATATAAAGCATATATAATTTTTAATTCTTCTGCCAATCCAATGTAGAGAGAGCCCTCTGTACCAGACACAGTCAATGGAACCAAAACTGATTTGCAACATTGAGTCCTCGGTTATACACCTTCTCCATGTTAAACAGTTTCTCATTTTTTCCTTTAAATGAATAGCAGAAAGTTCCTTATTCTGACCACTGCTCCAGCATGCAACAGCCAAGCCACATTGCTATGACAATCCCCTGTGCTTTGTTATCTATCTATCTTGATTTCTTGTTCCTACTGATCCACAGGCCACCAGCTTTCACTCCCTCCTCCCAGACACTGCCACAGTGATCTATGCCTTACCCAGCCAGGTTCTCCTCAGTATTTCCAGCCACTCCAGCCCACATCCCTATTCACGGAGCAGCACGGACAACTTCTATATTTTATTTCTGACCCTGTGAGAAGGAAGCAGAGGGAGGTGTACAGCAGTGTTCCGAGCCTTCACATTCACTCACATTCAAACTTATCCAGAGCAACTTTCAGTCCTGCAAGTTCCAGTCATGATAAGTTCTCTATACAGGTGTACACTTTTATATAATATTTTTACTATACCTTACCTATCCTATATAATAAAGAGGGAATATGCAAATTGACCATCACACCTCTCACAAGATTGCCACCCCTATGTCGTCACAAGATGGCCTGCAGGGGAGGGCAGTTGGGAGAGACTGGGCTGGCAAGTGAGGGCAGTTAGGGGTGACCAGGCTGGCAGGTGGTGAGACTGGGCCAACAGGGAAGAACGATTGTGGGTGACTGGGTCAGCAGGGGAGCAGTTAAGCATTGATCAGGCTGGCAGGGGAGTGGTTGGGAGCCAGCAATCCCAGATTGAGAGAGATGTCCGACTGCCGACTGTTGGACATCCCCTGAAGGGTCCAATATTGGAGAGGGTGCAGGCTGGGCTGAGGGACAACCTCCCCAGTGCATGAATTTCATGCATCTGGCCTCTAGTCTACACTAATAAAAGAGAAACATGCAAATTAACCATCACTCCGATATACTACCAGCCAATCAAAAGTGAGTATGCGAATTAACCCAACAAAGTTGGTGACTCTCATAATGACCAGGCAATGCTGGGGCTGCTGGGGACCTGATTGGAGACACAAACCCGCAGTCCTGGCACCCAGCAGCCCCAAGCCCCATGGTCAAGGCACTGGGGCTGCTAGGTGAGGGGGGGGGGGGGCAGCAGAGATACAAACCTGCAAGAAACCCGTAGAAAGGGAGATAAACTATCACAACTTTATATCCCTTTCCACAAGATGAGAAAACTGCCCCTGGTTTATTTAGTGATGTAGCCCACACCTTTTTACAAACACCGGGTATGTTATGACCACTCTCAGGAAGGTCTGATCACAATATTGTCTCCTAGGAATAATGCTACTATGTGTGTGTAATCATCTAAGAGAGGAAACAAGCTTTTGTTGGGTTTATTCTGAAGGTCAGAGAACATGCCACCCTAGCATATACTGTGTTGTTATATTGATGCTTGAAAATCAGCAAATACATTCAGAGGCTTTCACTGAAGTCTCCTGATCTGCCCAAAATCGGACCCCCTTAAAGGAGCTTAAATGTCATAGGTCCCATTGATGGGAGAAGTGTCATCAGGCAAAAAAGACTGACTCCTGTCACAGGACAGAAGACTAGAAGTTGACATCACACCCAAATTTTGTTATAAACTATTTCCCCCACTCCCATTCATCTTTCCTAAAAATCATTTACTCTCCTCTAAGAGGCCTATATTTCCCATCCCCTTTCCCTAAGAAAAGGGTATTTAAATCTGCATTCTAAGCCACCTTGGGGAGTTACTAATTTTTCCCTGGGATCTCCCACACAAACACGAGGTACACATGTTAATGAACTTTTGTTTTTCTCTTGGTGATCTGTATTTCATTACAAGGGCCTCTGCTAAGAATTCAGAAAGGTAGAGGAAAACTATTTTTCCTCCTCCATAATTCTCTGGGGAAATGAAGTCCTGGGCTGAATGATGAGGTTGGCTCAAGTACCAAGCATTCTTGGCTAAGAGGAGGGAAGCTTCTAGGGAGAAATTAATGATATTGACATCAAAGTGGGACGGAAGGCACATACATGGTTGCAGGTGGCAGTTTAAAGTGGTTGAACATTTTTAGAGGATGATTTGGCAAATTCAATAGAAATGTCCAAGGGACATCCAAGAGTCTTCTTCTAGGAATCACATCTGCTGAGATAAAGCACAAGCACATAAGCCCTGGTCAGAACCCAGGATGCTACTGAGTGAACACTTTCCACGATAGAAAAACCTAGGAACAACCTGCATTTTTAGGACAAAGTGGCATCTATACTAATAAAAGGGTAATATGCTAATTAGACTGAACATCTTTCGGAAGACCTTCTGGACAAAGCCATGTTGGCGAGGCCAAGGCAGAGGAGGTTAGAGGCCATCAGGCAGGCAGGGGAAAGCAGTTAAGGGGATCAGGCCAGCAGGGGAGAGCAGTTAGGGTGAACAGGCTGGCAGGCAGGTAAGCGGTTATGTGCCCGAAGTCCTGAGGGGACCCAGATTGGAGAGAGTGCAGGCTGAGCTGAGGGCATCCTCTTTCCATGCAAGAATTTCTTGCACTGGACCTCTAGTGTTATACATAACAGAACCAAGCATCAATCTTTGCTTCACCATAAGTGATGAGAACATAGTTTCTTTTTATTTGTTTTTCTAAACAAAAGATAAGGAAAATGCTAACAGTGTAATTAAATATAAAAATAAAAAAGACTTAAATAGATTTGAATTCCTATGAGCTGGGCCCCTTTGAGGATCCTCATTAAGGGCTAATTTCTGAGAGTCACAGATAAGGAAGACCAGCTCATCCTTTCCATTTCAAGGAGGATGATTTAGAAAGAGCTGTAAGATTTTTTTAAGGGTGGGAGCCTACTAGTCTCAAATATATGGGCAGAACCTGTCATCCTGGTTCCTTTTGCCCCTGAAAAAAAAAAAAAAAAAAAAAAAACAACAACAACAACAACTCTATAGCTTCAATTAAAAAATAAAAAATAATAATAATAAAAGGTCATGTGATTGAAGAAAACTGGCTGGTGTCTTCCCTGGATGAGATTTATAAGCCAAAGGCAGGTAGAAATGGAAGAAGAGCGGGGTAAGTGAGTTTAGGAGATGGAGGGGAATATAGTGAGAAAAGCTAGAGAATAGAAAACAAAACCAAATATGAAATAGAAAAAGTACATCAAGGGCCCAAAGACCATTTGCTCTAGCAATGTTGCTCATGCCTTCCAGCATGTCAGTGGTTCACAGATGGAGGGTAAGGGGTTGGGGGGGCACACTAAGGCCTCGCAGGATGGCTCTCCTTCCCTGCAAGGGTAGGATGACTAAAGAGCTGTTGACCATGCTGGTACACGTGTGAGTCTGAAAGGGGACACTATTCATAAGCAAGCATAGACCCTGAGCACCCTAAGGGAACTAGGAGGGGAAGTCACCCACCAGGGGTCACTACCAGGCCCATCCTTCCTTTTCTCACCAGTGTCTGCAGTAACAAAAACCACGAAACACGCAGCTAATGTTACTGAGCACAATGCCTGCCATGTGGGTGGGCTTTATGTGAACTATTTCACTATTTCTCTCATTGACTCCCGAGATAGACAGAAACACCTAAAAATTACAAGTGCCCACCACATCATTCCTGAACGAGGGAGCATAATAGTTATACAGTAAATTGGGACCTGGAGGATCCAGAAAATTTCCCACAGGAGTTTCCCTTCAGAAAAATGCAATCTACCTTTACAACTTCATTGCCTCCAGCTAAAACCCTCCCCTCTTCTTTTTTAATTTTTATTTTATTTTATTTTTTTAGAGAGAGAAATGGAGAGAGAGGGAGAGGAAAGAGATAGACGTAAATTTGCTGTTCCACTCACCATATTTATGCATTCCTTGGTTGATTCTTGTATGTGCCCTGACTGGAGATTGGACCTGATACAAGGCTCTCACCAACTGTGCTACCTGGCCAGGGCCCCTCTAAACTGTACCTGTTTCCAGAGCCTGCTCACATTGCATGGCCTAGCGATAGAATGACAAGCCCATACTTCATTGTCCTTGCTCCAGATGTGAAAGTTTATTACACTGACAGTGAGCATCATTTCAACATCTGACTCACATAGATTAGTCTCATCTCCCAGATGAAAAGGTAAGGGTTTTCCTTTATTTTGTGTCAGTGCTGTTCCCCATATGTGAAGGTTTTTGAGAATATCCATCTATAGGTAAATATAGATTTAGGTATCCTTTACATATATGCAGTCACAGAAAGGCCGGGCAGTTTCATGTGGGAACTTGAACTTGGGCCCTTTCTTTGCATCTTGCTAATGGAGGATGAAGCCCCAGTAACCTGCCTATTGTCCTATGCTTTAACTCCCACAATTGGAATTTGTGCTACTCACTTGCTACATATACCAAGAAAAAATGTTCATTTTAGTCAAAACTTTCAATTTTAGGAAGTCTATTTGTTAGTAGTGAAATTACTCATGGGTATGGAATCAGCTGGAATCATTCTTTGGAAAGAGCTGTTGTAAATTTTGTATGTTGTTTTATTATGTATCTATAATAACTAGAGGCCCGGTGCACAAAATTCATGCATGGAGGGGGTGTCCCTCAGTCCAGCCTGCACACTCTCCAATCTAGGACTCCTTGAGGGATGTCCGACTGCCCATTTAGACCTGATCCCTGCAGTCGGACATCCCTCTCACAATCCAGGACTGCTGGCTCCCAACTGCTCACCTGCCTACCTTCCTGATTGCCCCTAATTGCTTCTGCCAGCTTGATCACCCCTAACCACTCCCCTGCCAGCCTGATTGATGTTTAACTGCCTCCAGCCTATTTGCCCCCAACTTCCCTCCTCTGCCAGCCTGGGTCACCCTTTAACTCCCTCCCCTGCAAGCTCGATTGCCTCCAATTGTCCTTCCTTGCAGGCCTGGTCCCTCCCAACTCCCCTCCCCTGCTGGCCATCTTGTGGCAGCCATCTTGTGTCCACATGGGGGCAGGATCTTTGACCACATGTGGGCAGCCATCTTGTGTGTTGGAGTGACAGTTAATCTGCATATTACTCCTTTATTAGGTAGGATAGAGGCCTGGCACATGGGTGGGGGCCAGCTGGTTTGCCTGAAGGGTGTCCTGATTAGGGTTCCCTTCGGGCATGGGGCAGCCTGGGCAAGGAGCTGTAGTGGTTTGCAGGCTGGCCACACCCACTGGCAACCCAAGAAGAGGCCCTGGTATCTGGGGTTTGTTTATCTGCTCGTTCCCTGGCAGCAGCCATTTCTAATGGGATTTATTTATCTTCTATAATTTAAACTTTGTAGCCTGGAGCAAAGGCCTGGGCCAGCCAGGGCTGCAGAAACTTGGCTTCCTCCATCGCTGGGGGAAACCCTAGGCTCTTGCTCTCTCCAGCTTCGTGGCTGCAGCCATTTCTATTTGGATTTATATATCTTCTATAATTGAAACTCTGTCTCTTTAAGTGGAGGCCTGGGCTCACCAGGATGTGTAGAAAGCTTGGCTTCCTCCATTGCCAGGAAAACCCAAGCCTCCCTCCTGCTTTTTCTGTGGCTGCTCCTGATTGGCTTATGAATGTGGCTTGTGGGTATATTGGATTGGTGGTTAATTTGCATATTACTCTTTATTATATAGGATAATAGGGTAATATGCTAAGAAGGACATCTTCTGGACATCCTTCCTGACCAAGCTGGGGCTGGAGGGAAGCCAGCCAGGGTCCCGGGTGCTGGTGGGTGACCAGAGGAGGGAAGCCCAGGTCCCAAGTGCTGGAGGGAAAGCAGTGCTGGCAGCTTGGGCAAGGCAGGCCTACTCTTGAATGAATTTTCATGCATTGGACCTCTAGTCTTGAGATATAAAAGCTTAATATGCTAAGTGTCAGACTATTTGACCATTCACTATGATACACACTGACCACCAGGGACAAAAGCTCCAAGGGGTAGGTTAGATTGCTGCTGGGGTCTGGCCAATCAGGACTGGGACTAGGCAAAACGGGGGGACAGGGAGGGGGGGCGGAGAAAGGGGGCGACAGGCCCTGGAGCCCTCTCTCAGTCCCTCCCCAGTCCCATCAATCAGGCACCAGGGGGTCCCCTCGGCCTGACCTGTGCCCTCTCGCAACCAGGACCCCTCAAGGGATGTAAGAGGCCTGTTTCCCTCAGGCCAGGCCTCTAGTTTATTAAAAACAAAAAACAAACAAAACGAAAAATAACGAAGTGAAGTCTACCTAAATGACCAAATTAAGAGCTACCCCTCAAGCATAAATACAGTAAGTTGAATTTAGTGAGTTAACCTAAACTTCATTTTTGTGTCAAATTAGCCAATTAGAACCAAACATTTTTTAACCAAAACATAGTCTCATAAAATTGAGAGAATTGTATAGCTATTATTAAATAAGACACCAAATGAGTTTTTCAAAGATTTTATTGAAGCAGAAACAAATTGGTCAGATAACTTGTTGGAAAAAAGCAGTTTTAATGGTATTCAAAAATACTTTTTAAAAAGTATTCTAGCACAAGCCTTCATGAACTAGATTATGTTGTAAACTCGTTTTTCCAATTCTCTTAGAAGTGTTGGTTCTTAAGAACTAGAGCTTATTCCTATTCCAAATCTATCTTGCGCTCTTGACAAACTGCAGAAAGGCACTTGAAAGCTGTTTCTTTAAGATACGGATTTCCTTTTTATTCTTGCTGGTAATATATTGCAGCACCAAGTGCATGCAGTTTTCACTCCAGGTCATCGTGATGCTGAGAAGTTTCATTGATGACCTGATTAAAAAAAAAGATAAAATTCAAATAAAATATAATAATACATGCCAAAGATTAAGTTACTCCATTAGGCAAGGCAAAGAAAAGCTCTACCAATTATATGTAATTTACTGGGGAAGCTGGAAGGTTATGTTGGTTCTGCATGGCCAGCAGGGTTATAGCAGGAGAAGGGGTGGTGGGGAGGGGGCAAGGGACAGATACTATGTAAGACGCTCTTCACCCCTAAGCAAAGTAAGTAGCCAATGGAATATCGTGGCTGAAAAACAACATTTTATAAAAAGGCCTGTGTTTGTAAAGAAGGTTTCTATAATAATTCTATGCAGCGAAGTTTAGAAACAATTATCACCTGTTTTAAGTTTGTGTGCAAGGGAAGATTACATGAGGATTACAATAACTTTGGACCATTTCTTTCCTGGCATGGAGCTGACATGACGACTTGATCACATGGCATATCCATGTGTTGTGTAAGAGGGCCTAGGAGTGGTTAGGGAGGGCGGTGTGTCCAGTCTCATGGCACCGTCCATAAAACTAGTCTAGGAAATAACTTAAGGAAGCTGTACCCCCATTTTACATTAAAGACCGTAGAGAAATCACTAGTTGGAAGACTGTTTTCTGCCTTTCACATCCAGGAGTCAAATACTTAGTTGGCTGTGTATAGTGCTGGAAGAAGGGGCCGATTCTCTTCCTAGTTGACACGAGTGAACCAGAAACCTTCCAAATCAGCTGGCTGTATCTGAGCTAGACTTATTGATTTAAAAGGAGATCAGCGCCTTGAGATTACTCCAATTTTGATCTAAAGATACCAACCTGTCCATCTCTAGTTTCAACTGTCTTAATCAGAAGTGTCCTTTTTGAGTGGGTGTCCACCAGTGGGAGTGAATCCAGATTGGTTTCTGAATAAGAAAAATGGGCCAAAATGAGTAAAAATTACACATTAGCAAGGCAAGTAACTATTTGTCCCAAAGAATTATAGTTTTTGTTCACAACTGTATAAAGCACTACTCCCAAAATAATTCTAAAGATGATTAACTATTTCAAAACCCAGTCTGACAGCACTGGAACGTCAGGATGAGATAAACTACTGCAGTGTATGCACTAGCAGAAGTCAGTGGAGTTTGCACAGAAGGTAAGACAGTAGTTGGATTTGAAAATGGGATGTTTTCTAGAATTTCCTCTGGTATGGCATTTTTCAAGTGTCATTTTTAAAATGAGTGCTTTATAATGGTTACAAGCTACGAAAATTATTCATAAATAGCAATCAAATGCTTACCTCTCAGGTTCAGGGAAGCAAAAGTGGGAAGAGGCAGAGAAATCCTACAAAAGATAAAGAAAAACAGTAAAATGTTTGAAAAAATATCTCAAATGACAAGGAATAAGTTTATGCACTTCTAGTTTTCATCAAGAAAATGTCGTCATGTGTTTCTTAAGTGAGGGATTTGCTTCAGAAGCATTTATGCCTGACTGACCTCATTAGAACATTTAAATGTTTTACCCCAAGCATTTTCCCCACAGGGGCATGTGCTGGAGGCCTTCAGAGCGGGGAAAGGCACTGGCTTTCAGAGAATCATAGCTTCAAATCCCAGCTCTGCTACTGATTCACTGACTAGGTCGCTCAATCTCTTTATTTATAAAAGGTGGTGAGTAAGCAGCCACCTTGAAGAAGTGCTCTAAAGAGGAAATATGACGCAATATGTAAAGCGTGTGGCTTACTACCCAGCAAATGGCAGCTGCTAATTCACACACACTCGGCCTAGTTCTGTACCTGCTCTCCTCGCCTTCCAGCAGCTTCCTGTAGGTGGCAATCTCAATGTCCAGAGCCATCTTAACATTCAGCAGGTCTTGGTATTCACGAAGGTGACGGGCCATTTCTTCCTTCATGTTCTGAATCTCATCCTGCAGGCGGCCGATAGTGTCTTGGTAGTTAGCAGCTTCCACAGCAAAATTCTCTTCCATCTCACGCATCTGGCGTTCCAGAGACTCGTTCTGCAGGAGGAGAGAAAGGCTTCCACTGTTATTTTCTGGAAAAACCCTGCTGTTCCCAGAACCATTTATAGACCACCTGCAGCCATGTCCCTGAGGGACAAATGGCGAACACTTTGGTTTTAGGTAAAGAATACAAATACCAAGTACCTCCTTCACAGCAGTGATAACATAAGCTAAAACTTACAGATCTCAAGTGCTTTTTGGATCTGTCTTAACAACTCATTTTCTTTGGATGAAAAAAATATATTTTTTTCTTCATTGGGAGTTTTGCTCAGATGGCACCATGAGCTTGGCCAATTGAATGCACCCAAATGGGTTACTTATTGTGTGTGATACTCACAGTTCCTTTAAGGGCATCCACTTCGCAGGTGAGGGACTGCACCTGTCTCCGGTACTCATTTGACTCCTGCTTGGCCTGGCGCAGGGCGTCGTTGTTCCGGTTAGCAGCCTCGGAGAGGTCAGCAAACTGTCAGGAAGGAATGAGAAATGTAGATCACCCAGGCAACTCGTTTCTAAGAGTCTACCTTACCTGAGCAAATGAGATAGCTTCACGATGGCAAACAAACAAACCATATTTTCTATTTTAAGTTCAAATCTCAATGTCTGCCAAAACATGTCTAAACTTCTGTTTTGGACAATTCATTTTGTTCATTAGATTCCACCAATAAGTGACACCATGTGAGAATGGCATACCTTGATGTGGGGTTGGGAAGAGAGAGGAAATGGGGGAGGGGAATGGGAGATATCTATAATACTGTCATCAATAAAAATATATATTTAAAAATGAAAAGAAAAATTACGTTTCTGAAACCAGAGGAAAAGTAATGGAATGATGACATTGATAGTTTCAAGGGGAAATTCACGCTATTACTCTCATTTTATAAGTGTGGAGGACAAGGGCATGGGGTAAGGGTTTACTTGGAAGTAGAATCAGAGAAGAGTAAAGGGTAGGGAGTCTGCTATGGGTGGAGAGGCTGTAGCAGCAAATACACCTTGAACGTGAAGCTAAAGCCAGCTTTCTGACTGGAGCTAAAGGGCATGACCCAAGTGCGTTTCCTCGGTTCCGTACCTTGGACTTGTACCATTCCTCAGCCTCCTGGAGGTTCTTGGCAGCCACACTCTCATACTGCTGACGGACGTCGCGCAGGGCAGCTGTGAGGTCAGGCTTGGAGACATCCACATCGATCTGGACATGCTGCTCCTGAATCTGGGCCTGAAGCTCATGGATTTCCTGAGAAAAAAAACAGAAAGAACAGACAGGTCAGCCATGTCAAGGAAGGGAACAGATTCACCCATGTTCATTCACGGAAAGCTACTCCACTTACCTCATCGTGGAGTTTCTTCAAAAAGGCAATCTCTTCTTGCAAGGATTCCACTTTGCGCTCAAGGTCAAGACGTGCCAAAGAAGCATTGTCCACATCCTATTTCAAAGAGAAAAGATGGGATGTGAGGCATGCTCAAGTCTATGGCTTATCTAATCTACTCAGTTTTATTAATCATATAAGCTTATTGTCTTTATCATAAAAATGGCCTTGACAAACTTTTGACCTTTAAATAAATTTATAGATGACCCAGTGCCAATATACTATGTTTTCTTCTCATTAACAAACTTGAACTGGGATCCACTATGTTATATCAAGGTAGCTAACTGACAATTTAAAAATAAATAAATGTATGCCATCATGGTAAACTGTACTCCATGAATTGTTACTAAATCTACATTACAACATTGAAGTGTTTTCTTTTTAATTTAGAAAAATCAATGCCATCATTTTAATATCATGGAATAACATTGTGACAGGTGTTCACCGGGTCTCGTATCTTAAAATACATGAGTCCACACAGAACAGAAATTCCTGCTTCAAAAGTTTTAGTGTATACCTGAGCTCTTTTATCCTCTACTCAAGTCATCTAAAACATCATTATAATTTAAAACAAATGTGTGGTCATTTGGCATTCAGGTTACAAGGCTAGATTTATACTCCGATTCAGGATGGGCAATGGCAGAGATGCAGGATAGGCACATCAGGAAAAAAATGTAATTCTGAACTGTATTTGTTTTGCTTTCTCTGGTGGACCTTTTTCCCCCTGAAACTCCCCTGTCTCCTCCTACATGGGTGTGTCCATCCTTTTCACTTAACGCACTGTCAATTCAGTTCTTAGCTTGTTGCAGAATGACTAATCAAAATGCTTACATGTAACGAAACTGCTGTCTGTGTAGAATTCTTGCTGCTCTGGCTCTCCCGTCTGAGTTTTCACCATTTGTTAACGGCTATATATTCCAAATCAGAATATATAATTTTGCAACTAAAGGGAATGTCATGAGGATTTTTATACCTCCTGTCTTATTAAGCAGTTATATTTGGAGGACAGTTTATAGCCTTACATTCTTAAAATGTTGAGACACTTCTATCACATTCATGAAAAGATCATGACCAAAAGAAAACAAAAAAATCGCACATGGGGAAAAAATTCTTTTTTGCTTGTGGTTAAACCCTAAAAAAATGGTATAAAAGATAATTTTACTAGCCTCTATAAAAAAAGTCAACGTGACACTTTATTAAAGAGAATATGGGAAATGTTACCTAATCCCTAAATAGACCTTTTATACTAACATTGTTTTATATTAACTCGCTTCTCTGCAGAAAACTTTAACAGATGTAATGATCACACACTGCTGTGTTTATGTTAATTTGACAAATGTATTTCTGCTTCAAATGTTATTCTAGACTTTACATGTGAGAGTGCTTTTATAGCCAATCCCAGTAAGTGTTCAGCAGAATAAAACTGCTGGGAACTCTTCCTGCTTTTGGATTTCAATTTTAAGTTAAGAAATTCTTTAAGTCCATCTTAATTTAGAGGGGGGGAAAAAAAACTTTAATTAAACTTCCCTTTTTCAGCTTTAGGGTTATTTCTTATTTATGAAGAGGATAATAACACAAGGACCCAATAAAGAAAGGCCTTTCCAAACGTGAGGCATGACTGTAGCTTTAAGAACTTTTCACATCACATACTTCACAAGTCTGGGCCAGATATTAGATAACGGATGTTAGCAAATACTTGTGTCCAATTAGAACTGTGCTTACATCATTACATATTCAATAAGAATGTAGCCTGTTGCAAAGCTTCTCTCAGGAACACAAAGACTCCTATTATTTCTCTTCAGAATCACCACACTCGCCAGAAGGTCTGAGTCTACATTCCATAGGGCAGCCCAGAGAAACCATTAATACCTTCCAGCCAGGGCACAGATGGCTCCCTTTCACCCTTATTAGATCACAAAATAGTTGTGCATAGCGATACTTCCATCTAACTTTAGTGCCACAATAGAACTTAAAACTGGTTGGCTTAGTGCCAGTTAAACTAAGTTTCTTATGCTCCAAACACGGTTGCATTTTTAACTACAGGGCAGAATTGCGCGATTTTTGTGGCCTTGTATTTTTGTGGCCTTGTAAATTAGCTAACTTAGCAAACGGCAATCTAACTCAATTTGTAACTTTTCGAAATCATAATATCAATGTGTTCCAAAATCGAAACGGAAAAAAAAAATTTTTGTAAGAAATTTGGAAACAAAGTAAAAATTTAAAGACTTTCTTTATGTCCTAAGAGGGACTGGACGGTTTAAATCCTCCAAGAGTTTTTACCCAGAGAGGCCCCAATGTGGCCTTTCTGCCGCTAGGGGGCCTTGCGCATGGTCGTGTGAAGTTTTGCATTCTTTAGACTCCGGGGAGTTAACTTTTAGAATTGCCTGTGGCTGTGGGTTCCTCAGGGGGTAGGGAGGGGGGATCCGGTAGTTGCGAGTGGGAGAGGGTTTACAAACCTGTCTGAAAGACTGGAGCGTGCCCTCGGCTTCCTCTCTCTGAAGCATCTCCTCCTGCAACCTGAAACAGTTGCACATTAACCAAAGGGGAAATGGAAAACCGCTAAGGGCGGGGCGGCCACACCCAACCACCGCGTCCCGGCTGCAGACAAAAGTTGGTGGCCAGCTCCGCAGGCAGCCAGAGCCGCTGCGCTTTGGGAACTGCCATTCTCGGCGAGTGTTAGCGGGATTTGGACCGCAGCGTGGCAGGGCAATCACGGTCCGCGCACGGACCTGCAAGTAGAATGCCGCCCCTCCACCAGCACCCTCCCCGCCCCCCCCCAGAAGCCCAGGGAACCCTTTGTTTCTCTTGCTCCACAGCCATCCCTTCCTCCCCCCTCCGCCCAGCGCTGGCAGCCGGCCAGAGGTGGCCAGGGAACTCCAACAAAAGTTTGGAGATGTCACGCTCATAGTTTGCAAGGGCCACCATCCCACTATAAAGTGGTAGTTTCAAGAAATCTGTAACTTGAAAAGGGCGCTCTTAGGCAATGAGGGGGAGGAGGTAGAGGGGAAACGATAGTTGCAACTGCTTGGCTCTGGGTGGGGCTGCGCCACCGCAAGCAGAGCTCCCTTCCCGGGTGGCCACCCCCCACCCCCAGCCCTACCTCCATCCCCACCTCCCCCAGCCGCCGCGCACTACACCCCCCCAGGGTGTGGCAGCCCTGGCGGGTGGAAGGAGGTTACCACCTCCCTCCCTCCCTCGGCCCCGCGGGGCGCCGCAGCCTTACTTTTCCCGGAGCCGCATCAGGTCCTCGGCCAGGTTGTCGCGCTCCACCTCGACGCGGGCCTTGTCGTTGGTGACCTGGTCCACCTGCCGGCGCAGCTCCCGCATCTCCTCCTCGTAGAGGTCGCCCAGGCGCGACTTGCCCTGGCCCTTGAGCTGCTCGAGCTCTGCCAGCAGGATCTTGTTCTGCTGCTCCAAGAAGCGCACCTTGTCGATGTAGTTGGCGAAGCGGTCGTTCAGCTCCTGCAGCTCCACCTTCTCGTTGGTGCGGGTGTTCTTGAACTCGGTGTTGATGGCGTCGGCCAGCGAGAAGTCTATGGAGTCCTGCAGCAGCCGCACGCCGGGCCCGCTGCTCCGCAGGCGCATGGCCGAGGAGCGCGTGGCGAACACGCCGCCCGGGGAGGAGTAGACGCTGCGGCTGGCGCTGGGGCGCAGCGCGCTGCCCAGGCTGTAGGAGCGAGTGGACGAGGTCACGTAGCTGCGGCTGGAGCTCGGCCTGGTGCCGGTGCCGGGGCCGCCGAACATCCTGCGGTAGGAGGACGAGGACACGGACCTGGTGGACATGGCTGCGGAGGGGACGGTGCGCTGCGCGGCGTGGACAGCTCGGGGCGGAGAGGCTGTGGGCGGCGGGAGCGCTGCTGCTGCGGCTCTGGCGTGAGGACCCCGGGGCGAGAGGAGCAGAGGACCGGACCCCGCCCAGGGCGCAGTCTTTATAACCTGTTACCTTCCCTCCCACCGCCGGCCCAGCCAATGGGGACCCGGCGAGTAGCGGGGAGGGTGGGCGGCTGCGGGGGATAAGGAGGAGGGAGAGGGGGTAGGGGCGGGGGTTCCCTGGCGCTTTCCTCCTCTTGTGAGCTCTGGCTCCTCGGAACTAAGCACAGTCCCGTTACTTCTGTTACTTCTTGGCTGGGCTTGGACTTTTGGGGGCTTTCCTGGTGATGGCCCGAACTCTGCTCACTCCTGGGTCCTGGGAAAGGGGGCGGCGGCCAGCGGTGCGGGAACCGCAAGCAGAACTGGATCGAAGGGGTCCCGAGCGCCGCGCCAATGGGCGTGGGAGAGAGCGCGCGGGTGGGAGGGGCAGCGGGCAGCGGTCGCGGGCTGGGAGCGGCCGGGTGGGTGGGGACACTCGCGAGCATAGGAGCAGGAAGAGGGGAGTGAGGTCCCAGCTTATCGGAAGGCGCAGAGAAAGAAACAAAGAGCGTCCAAGATTGGAGCGCGAGGTGGTGGGCGCACAGCCCAGGGCGCACTCAGGGCGCGGCCCCGCGCAGCCCGGTGCACGGTGCGATTCGAAAGGGGTACAGCGAGGGCCCGCATCTTTTTTCACCCTCTGGTTTGGGGGTTGCTGTTCAGAGACCAACAGGCTAGGTTCGGCTTTGGACCTCTCGAGCTGCTGGGCGGCGGCCGAAGACAGCGCGGCCTCGGGTGGGGTCGCTGAGTCACTGGCTGGCTGTGAGTCACCGCGCCCTTTGCCTGCAGAGATCGCAGGCTCCTAGCGGATTTTGTGGACCGTTAGACGGGACTGACTCAGATCTCCCTGGGCCCCGCGCGCACTTTGTCCCAAAGTTTTACCAAACTTTAAGCCGGGCCTCAGATTTCTTGTGTGCAGTTCGCCTGTAGGGGAGACTAGAGCGCCTCGAAGTTCTAGAGAGCTCGCCAAAGCCAGATTTTACTCCAATGTGCGGATTTCTCCTTAGCAAGACATTTCTGCAGACCCTCTCCTAGGAGTCCCTAAAGGGTTTTTCTTGCCAAGTTCCCTCCCATCCTTCTTCCGGTCTCCTTTCATCCTCCCCCTCATCCCCCATCCCCGCCACACACACATCCCGTGGAACCACACCCGACTTTGAACACCATCTGAAAGTTCTGGGTGAAAGAGGAAACTCAAGAGTTTCACAATCAAATTAAGTGATCACTGTTGTGTGTTTGTGTGTGTGCGTGCCCGCAAGGCTACAGTGGGAGTCTTTAAAGGTATAACCTCGCCAAATATGGAAATAATTAGGTGTTGCTTTAAAAGTCCAATTTGATTAATGAATGGCAATTATACAGCTCAAATGATATATTGTAAAATGTTTTTTTGGTAATAGGTTTATGTGTTCATTTCAGTTCAGTAATGCACACTGCAAGATTCTGGTGACTTGACTGGAAAACATCACAGGTCATTCTGACCTGTTTTTCAGAATTCGTGCAGATAAAACTGCAAAGCAAGAAACTTTTGGTCCAGGGCACCAAGGCAGTGATCAGATTCCACCGGCCCACTACCAAAACATTCCTAGGTATGATAAATCGCTAAAGGGCTATTATTGCGGTGTTAGTAACATGGGGAACCGAATTGTTACCTTTGAAGGGAGGTGAAGACAGCAAAGGCAAGCCGGACTTTGTTATTTAAGTAGCAATTTAAAAATCACACGGTGTTTTATTTTTAATGTTTAGAGGACTTGAGGAGTCCTGAAAGGATGAACTCCAAAACTTCTGTAAAGATGGAAACATCTTGATTCTATAGTGAACAGATGTGGGGCGGGGAATAAAATTCTTCCCTCCGCGTTTGTTTCTGTTTTTGGCGGGTGGGGTACTGAAGGTTACTTGGCATTTAAGAAAAATGGTTTAGAATCAAAAGGAGGGTTTATTCTAGCTTCGTTGTACAAACCTCTTTGAGGCAATACTTTACCTCATTTCAGTTAGTTCTGGCTGATGGCGCTGTCAGGGTGGAGCTGCAGGACCCTGAGCTGCTGTGGGTTCTTTTCTTTTTTCTTTTCTTTTCTTTTCTTTTCTTTTCCTTTCTTTTCTTTTTTTAATTCTGGAGGCAGTGGGTCCTTCCCAAAGGAGCATTCCTTGGACCCCGTGCCCTGGCAGACTAGCTGTGCTCCATGTTACCATCGTGCTCTCTGAGAGCCCTTTATTCTGGCCTGGCAAATGTCACCATTGTGAGTTCGCCTGGAACCCTGAGGATGAGAAAAGCCATCTCAGTACGGGGGAAGACCTTCCTCCCACCCAAAATGCCGATCCCAGGGCAGTGCAGTGCTATCGGGACGCCTGCTGACTGACTCACTGTGGAAAATGAGGGCCAGGCTGTGGTGTGGCGTGGCGCTGTGCCCCGCTGGTGACCACAGCACATTCCTCAGGGCCATGGTGACTTCCTCAGGGATGACTCCGGCCCTCCTCACCATCTCAGGGATTCCTTCTCTCTTCTGAACCGAGCCTGCTCAGTGTTCCCAGGCCTGCGCTGTGTTCACTTGCTGCTGTAGCTCAGGCCGCTGTAACAAATCACCACAGACTGGGCGGCTTCAACAACAGACACTTATTTTTTCACAGTTCTGGAGGCAGGAAGTTCAAGATCAAGGTGCCAGGCAGATTTGCTGTTTGATGAGGACCTGCTTCCTGGGTGGCAGGCGGCCGCCTTCAGATGGAAGAGAGAGCAAGCTCTGCTCTCTCCCTTTTCTTATAAGGACATCTATCCCATCATAAGGCTCTACCATCCACATCTAAACCTATTTACGTCCCAAAGGCCCTACCTCCAAATACATCACACTGGAGATTAGGTCTCCAACCTGTGAATTTGGAAGGAGAAGAGGGACAAAAACATTCGCTCTCTAGCACTTGCCATGTAGCACACACATGCCCCTGCAGACACACACACACACACACACACACACACACACACGCACACATGCGCGTGCTATGTTCCATGTGTCTTTGCTCTTAAACATTGCCATAGCTTGGGGCTGACTGTAGAGTACAGAAGAATGAAGGTTACACAAGCTTTCATTCATTTGTGTAGAATGTATGAGTCTTTTGAAAAAGTTTAACTCCCTTCCAAGGCAAATTATACAGTGCCTCACGCAGCGCCTGAGCCAGTGGGTGATAGTCATCACTCTGTCTGAACTAACATCCTTGAGTATCACAACTAATCATGCTGTAGATTAGGGGTGTCGAACTCAATCAGAGAAGGGGCCAAAATCTAAAATCCAGCCTAAATCGCTGGCCGAATGGTTTACTGAACAGTCATAAACTGTCATTGTGATGGAAACGCAGCGGAGTGCAGTGATGACAGCGCGGTGCGGGCCACATTGCAAGGCCTGGCGGGACGGATTTGGCCCGCGGGCCTTGTGTTTGACACATGTGCTGTAGATGCAACCCAGGTTCTTACTTACCTTTTGGAAGTAAACAGTATGTAGGTACAGCTTTCTCGGTGTAGTTACTTTTTGATTGCTGTGAAAAGCTATCTCAGGAGTATTTTTAAATGCTGGACTAGGAAGCTGCTTCCAAGACTGCATGGATGCAAGTTGTATATAAATAAGGACACAGCGGTTCAGTTTGTAAGCCAGGTGTAAACGTGACCAAATCTAAAGCACTAACCGTGATTTTGGAATTTGCAAGCACGGTGTTGTCATTTGAATTGGGTGATGTGAGCTGACGGGCCAGCCGTCCATGTGGAGAGGAGCTTAGTGACGGCTTTAGGAGAGCTGGCTGGCAGGTGGCCACTCCACAAGGACAGCTTCCGGCAGGACCGACTGGATGGAATGTCACCAATGAGAAGAGGGATTAAAGGAGGAGGAGAAAGGCATGGCAAAACCTGACAGTGACAATAATCAGTACTGTGGTAACTGCTTTGATTCTTGTGCCTCCTGGACTTTAACTTAATTGCTCTCATAGCCTACTGCAAGATCAATTTTCATTCTTTTTATGGATGAGAAGTCTAAGATGCAGGCTCACAATTTGCTCGGGTCGTATAACTAGGAGGAGAGGGAGGGAGGAGGCAAGAATTTGAATTGAGGCCTTTCTGACTCCAAACATACATGTCTCTTTGGCCCGGTGACAACATTTTACTTACTGCCAACCAACTCAACTCACATATATTATTCAGGGCCCTACCGTGTTCCAGGGACCGAAAAGACAAGGTAACTCGCAGATTCCGTTGTGAAGGAGCAGATTCTTAGAGGAGCTTGGAATACCATTACGTTATTCAGATGATGTAACAGAGATAAGGGAGTTTGGTTTTCACTTGCACTCTAAATCTTTACTTAAAGTGTTAAGCATTTTCACCTACTAGATTCCTTTCTGTTTTTTCAGAGGCAGCATATCCAAAATGGATGTAACTCATCCCACACCCTAAAACCCGCCAACCACAGCTATTTCCCCTCCTAACTTCCCTGTCTATTCAGGGCAGCACAGCAAACTATCAAGATTGGAAACTTTCATCATCATCGCCACTTCCTTACTCTGGCATCACATAGAACCAAGCGGCGTCCTGCCCCATTGCTTCCCCTCGCCACTCCTGTTGTGTTGCTGTCACTTATCCAAGCCTTCACACCTCATCCTTTCAGCACTGTAACTGGCTCCCCTTCCTCTATGCTCTTCTTACCCACACCAGTGTGTCTGTCTTCAAGCCACAAACCCCTTTTCTTAAAAAAATTTTTTTTTTTTTATTGATATCAGAGAGGAAGGGAGAGGGAGAGTTAGAAACATCAATGAGAGAGAATCACTGATTGACTGTATCCTTCACGCCCCCTACTGGGGATCAAGCCCGCAGCCTGAGCACCAGAATCAAACTGGGACCCTTTAGTTCACAGTGGCTGATACCCTATCCACCGAGCCAAACCACATTCCCCTTTTCTTAATAACTGCATTCATAAGATTCCCTGAAGATCCAAAGCTAACCAGTCATTCCCTCATTAAGCTTCATGAAGGCAAGGTGTTTGTTTGTTTTTTTTCTTTTTTTTTCTGTATTTTGTTCACTCTCCTGTTTTCAGTGCCTAGAGAGAAGCCTGATACATTGTTTTTAATGTATGGACTGATGCAGGAGTAGTCAGAGAGGAAGGGGTGGGAGAGGAAAAGAAAGAGGGAGGGAAGGAGGGAGAAAGAGAGAGAGGGGACTAATATTTTCTAGTGCTTAAAATGTTCAAGCATTGTGCTAGTTATTTTACATGCGTCTTCAGTTCATCTTTATAGGCTATGATGATCCACAAACTTTAATTTTATTAACTTACTCAAATCACATCTATTGAATATTTACACATGCCAGACACTCTGCTAGACTCTGGGAAAGGTCAATAAGGAAGCAGGCTCAATGCATGCACTCTCGGAATGTGTGCACATATGTGACTCAGAGAGATGATACCCAAGTAAAAGAACAAAGTCGCTACAGTTTGTAATAAAGATGATGAAGGAACCAGAGACTGCTGCAGCTGGAGGCTGAAGAGCATAGCTTAGCTGTGGCCTTTGAAAGCTGAGCTAAGCATTACATCCATCCTTATTTCCACTGCTGCCTACCAGACAGCCATTTCAGCAGGCCCCTCCGCTTCTCTCTTCCCCACGAATACAATACATTTCCTCCACGCTCAGGTCTTTCCTCACATTCCATCCAACAGGTGGGTGTTTCCCATTTTCTGCACTGCCCGCCATGCTTCTCAATATATAGGCTTTGCATGGCTCCGGGGAGCTCCTATGCTTGTGAAAGGATTAGAGACCACTGGCAGTGCTGTCATACACAGCAGAACGTGGCGAGTGAGAGACCTGAAGGGGACATGAAGGAAATAGGGAAGGGTTTTGATGGAGAAATGATCATGTCCATTTGAGGGAGATTAGCAAATGTAGTTTGAAGAGGTGGTATTTGGGGGAAGGAGTATGATTTTTACAGCTTACCATGGTAGAGAAAGGATGTTTAAAACAGGTGAGATAATATGCACAAAGATTGCATAGATGACAGAGGTCCAGGGACATTCCGGCAGAGGCAAGAATCCCAGAGTGGCTGGACGATGGAGCAGTTGTAGGGAAGAGAGGGAATTGAGCGCTAACAAGGGACCATGCACTGGAGGACAAAATGCCAGAGAGAGGAGTTTATAATTAACGTGGTGGGCAGTGGGAATTCACTGCCTTTGTGACTAGGAGAAAGGCGTGTTTGTAGCTGCATTTGAGGAAGGTGGTGGAGGAGGAGCGGGGGAGGCCAATTAGAGGGCTGTTTGCTGTTTGCAGGAGAGCAGGTGAATGGTAAACAGGAGGACCTTGGGGGGTACAATGAAGGTGAAGGCTGTGAAGTTAGTCACAGGGCTCTGGGAGAATAGATTCATTAGACACAGAAACAATGTGGGCAGAAAATTAATTTGAAGTGAAAGATAAATCATTGAAATCCCTTTACCTGGAAGTGTCTTCCCTTCTCTAGTCTATATAAAGCCTAACTTTATGGGGAAGGTGGGTTAAGCTGAGTAATGCAGTTTTACCCTTTACAGCAGTTCTAGTCAGCGAAAATTAATGTCGATTGTCTTATATTGTTCCTTACCTGGTGTGAGTGTGTTGGTCTGGTCTCCACAGTTAATGATAAGTCAGTTTCCTCTAAAGCATTTTAAAGTTCAGGGAAAAAGAATCTTAAAGACAAACTCCTAGAACACATGTGTCAAACACAAGGCCCGCGGGCCAAATCCGTCCCGCCAGGCCTTGCAATGTGGCCCGCACCACGCTGTCATCACTGCACTCCGCTGCATTTCCATCACAATGACAGTTTATGACTGTTCAGTAAACCATTCGGCCCGCGATTTAGGCTGGATTTTAGATTTTGGCCCCTTCTCTGATTGAGTTCGACACCCCTATCCTAGAAATATCTTTGAACCTTTTTTCTTGGGAAAACAAAAGGTTAGAATTTACCATTGATAACTATGTGTAGTTTATAATTTCATCAAAGTCTAATGCACAGTTTAGGATTAAGGAAAAAGAAGGTAGAAAGTATGTAGAAGGGATAAATGATGTTAAATAATATGTAGAGGGAAAACCTAATGCCCCCCCAAAAAAAAAATTCAAGTCCATATTAGACAAAGACATGAAGCTCCATTTTCAATGTTGGTTCACCTGATCCAAACAAACACAAAACAAAGTATAAAAAGTAGACCTTACTTGAAAGAGACCTAACTGATACAATCACTGTTTAGTGAGACTACCACAAAAAAGCATGCAGGTATCTGACCCTTGACCTTTAATGTTTTTGCCTTTTTTTTTTTTTTTAGGATAAAGGAGAAGGTCCTATTACTGGAGACAATTTGCCAAGTGCTTCAGCATCCTAGACAGTTGCTCTGCCTATTTGATGTCATCATTTGATTCCCAAGGGGTGGAAGTTTTTTCCGGGAGATGCTTGGGTAATGGGTCTAATGATAATAACGGTTTAATAGCGAAGTTTTCTTTTAAAGCACTGAACAAATTAAACAAATAATAATTTCTGGTTTGTATTTATGACAACCTGTGATGTTGGAAAGGAAATATTGTTATCTATATAGCCAAAATCTCCTTCCTGTATATTTGGGGGAAATGAAAGAAGCCCATCTCACTTATCTCAAAACTGAGTAATGAATTGACCGATCTTCCCAATACTTTGGGGTGCTTTAGTTCTGGTATACCACACTCTGGTAGCCAGTGAAATGACATTCATTAGAATCTTGAATATTTAATTTACTTTTAACATGTTCTATAAATTCACAGCTTAAAATATGCCCCATCAAATGTTAGTGTCCATCTATGCTGACAGAGATCATTTAAGAGATTAGAAGTGAAAATCCAAAGACCAAGTATGAGAAAAATAAACACATAAATCAGAGTGACACTACATGATGTCCCCTGGAGGACAGCAAAAATCCCAGGCTAATTGCAGAGGAGAGCTTTAAATGTGAGTGAGTGGCTTTATATGGATATTTAATCTTTTCCTCGTAGGAAGCTTTTCTTCTCTCTTTTTTTTTTATGCAATAGACATATCACTTGGTACTAATTTATGTTATGGCTTTGGGAGCTAAAATGTGTTTAAAAATTATGTTCACATAAATTTTTAAAAAAGTGTTCTCTTTTATCAGTTGTAAGCTAATCCTGGATTCCCACCTGTATTCACAAATACTAGACTTGAGAAAAATTAAATAAACTATATTGTGTATTGCGATCAAATTATTTTTGCTTTTATATTGCAGGCCCAACTTTTTAAATGTGAAAATTCAGACACAGACACATGTGTACAGATCAGTACAACTCTGATCTCATCCCAAAAGCATCCCTGATGGCCTGGTGATCGTTCTGGAGGTGGGCACCTGAGTGAAATATGAAAATGGACTTGGAATATCATGTAAGTCTCTTTACTGGAGTGTTTTTCCTTGTGGGTTCCAGGTACTTTTTTTTGGTGACAATTATATAAAATGACATAATAATGAAACTGTGCAAGGCAAAATATAATCCAAATGTATTAAAATCATAAGAAATAAGTAAAGAAAAAACATTCTGAGTAAACTGTAGCAGGATAAAGGGATTGGCAACCCTCTTCATAATTCTATTGCTGTGGTTGTCAGACTGTGACTCACAGCCACATGCAGCTCTTTGGCCTCTTGAGTGTGGCTCTTCCACAAAATACCACATGCAGCCATGCACGTACAGTGCAATTGAAACTTCGTGGCCCAAGAGAGAAGTCAGTTTTCGGCTCTCAAAAGAAATTTCAATCGTTGTACTGTTTGATATTTGGCTCTGTTGACTAATGAGTTTGCCACCCATTGTTCTAAAAACCATTGTGTAAGGTTTTCTATTGTATTTCTAATTAGCTAAGTACTGAAATATGCTCTCTAATGTGACTTATGGAAATGTGGAATAACTGCAAAAAATATCAGGAAACTTGAATTTAATGTAGACTCAATACATTGTCTTTATAGCATAAATTATGATAAATTATTCTTGCGGTGGGCATTTTCTCTTTTTTCCGCATCCTGCATGGAAAACGACTGGTTCCTGAATGGAGGAGCTGGGGATTAAGAAATTAGAGAAAGAAAGAGACAAGAGGCAGAAATAGAGTCGTAAAGCTGGGCACTAAGTGGGCGCCATCTCTCTGATGGAGAGACAGTCACACTCACCACAGACAACACAGCATATTTATTGGTTTCCAAAGGGGAGTTTCGGGTGTGCCCAGATCCTATTCATCAAGATCTGGGTAAATTCCTCATTGTTTGGTACAAGATTTAGCATATCAAGATCTGGGTAAGTCAAGGTCCTATTTGTTCCTCATTCCAAGCACGTGGATAAAGATAAGAAATCAGTACTGATAATGTGATTCTGCCAGTGCCCCCCGGGCTCAGCTGATAAGAATTAAATGTCCATGTACCTTCCCAGATGGCTCTCTACATATTCTGATACAATATTGCAATTTATTCTGCTGCCATCACTAGAACTTTAGTAGTTAAGACGTGTGAGGAAGACCCTGTGCAGAGATCCTTGCATCTCTAGATCAGGGTTATTCTTTTGCTAACATTGGGTTAGTTTCATAGTCCATGATAACTAGGCATGCAGTGATGCCATTACTAGAATCAGAGTCTGGCCCAGATAAGAAAGCTAATGGTAATCATAATGATTGCTGGCATATACTGAACCCCTGCTGTATGCCAAGTGTTGACTTATTTAGCATGCGCTAATTTATTTAATCCTCACAACAGCCCTATTAGACATATGAAGAAAGTAAGTAACAGCAAGTTACTTCAGAGAAGATAAGTAATTCACTTAGGCTCACAAGGTCAGGAAGTGGCAGACCTGGGATTTGATTTATTAACATGTGGGTACTAATATTGTTCCATTCTAGAATCATGGGAGAATTGTGTGAAATGAGAAGTCTAGTGAGTTACAGGAAAACCAAGATTCTCAAGGCAAAGCTAAAGGAACAGAACTGATAACACACATGAGCTTGCTAGCCAGCTTTTAAAATTTCTTGCACCATACTAATCTTCTTGTCAATACATTTAAGATGGTTTTCAAGTAATGCTCATCAACACCAGCTCCATTTAAAAGACTTTAAAGTACTTCACATGTGCCCGGGCCAGTGTGGCTCAGTTGGTTGGAGTGTCATCCTGCAGGTCCCATTCCTGGTGAGGACACATATGCATGCTGTGGGTTCCCTCCCTGGACAGGGTGTCTACAAGGCAACTAGTTGATGTTTCTCTCTCTCTCTCTCTCTCTCTCTCTCTCTCTCTCTCTCTCTCTCTCTCTCTCTCTCTCTCTCTCTCTCTCCTTCTCTGTCTGAAATCAATAGGAACATATCTTTGGTAAGGATTAAGGGGGGGGGGAGTACTTCACATGTGTATAAGGGCAAGAGTAACACATATTGACAGTTATGTGAAGATTCAAGGGTAAAAGAATGCATGAAAGTGTTAAACAGCCTGTTGAAATCCTAACTGGGGAGTGACACAATTACTTAACAGCTTCACAGATTGGATTATCCTGCGGAGAATGAGTGACCTCCTTCAGTCGATGTATTTGGAGCCCTAGCATGTGCCTGGGTCCCTGTTGGGTTCTAAGGACCCAGAAATGAATCCAGCACCTTCCTTTGGCTCAGAGGGCATCTGGTCTACTTCTCCCTTCTCCGCTAAATCATTTTGTCTCCAAGTCTTAAATAATCATTCTACCACAGGGAGACCTAGTGTGAGTAACGGAATTACCCCCTCCCCCCCCTTAAAGTTAGAATGAAATAACATCGACTTTTACTCTGAAATCCATGGAAATGTAAAATTTTCTGCTTTGTTGTCCTTGATAAAATATAACATAACAACTAGTTGCTGGGTTACTACATAAAACACAGGCCTCAAACTGCAGTGGGGAAGAGCAGTTAGCAATTAAGTAACGGAAATGACTAGTGGTTTGAAACCCAGCAGACTGCCCAGGCATCTAGGTTACTTAGGCAACTTTTATCTCTAAGGAAGTAGTTCTGGTGACTCATGCTCACACAAAGTGGCTTCCTTCAAAACTGGTGCATTCAGTGCCCTACCATTATGCATCTCTTTTCTTTGTCTTTGGACCAGGGAAGAAAAAGTACATTGGATGGCATAGGTTCATTACTTACTGTAGTAGTGTATTATTCACTGGCTGGCCTGTATCTTGAAATGTAATGGACTCATGGTGATCAGAGTAAAAGGTCAGTAGTTTCTGCAAAATATTGCTAAATTAAATGAAGGTAGAATTAATAGCTTGCTTTCCAAGCAGAAATACTATGTCTTATAATATTATTTCTTGTCAGTTTTCATTTTGTTATTTAATCTTACTGTGTTATTTAAAATACTAGTCATACTTTTGATAAACTAGAATACTGAAGTACTTTATACAACTACATTAAAATGCCTTATTTCTTTTCCCAAAGAGATGAAAAATGGCAATTCAAGTTTCCTTTGAGAGTTGTCTAGAGGCGATGGTTATAAAAATAAAGGAGCTGGAAGGAAATTCCTTTGCCAGCTTTTCTCTCCAGATTTTCTGTCTACTCAGTGCATCTGCTCGATGCTCCAACTGTGTTTGCTTAAAAAAATAGCAGAGAAGTTGTGGAAGAAGTTAGTTCATCCAAAGAGCTTTACATCGATATGTGTTTGGAGAAGTCAGTGGAAGAACGTATTGGAGAAAACTGAAGAAAACTGGGAGCCAAGCATCTGACTGGCTCCTGGGTCGGGACAGGATCTCCGGGTGTCCTGTCAGCCTGTGGTGCCAGCTCTTCGTGTGCTCTGCCTGCAGGGACCTCAGTCATCCTTATATCTCTTGTCCTAACGCCAGAAGTCTTGTGTTACTGTGGCTGTTTCCATGTTGCTTTCATTGCAGCCCTTTTCTGTTTTTAATTTTGTGGCTGGCCAAGCTTGAAAAGACAGTGAGTCACGCCAGCCATTCTTTTCCCTCCAGATAGAAGCCTTAGTGTGCGGCCAAGGCCCTGAGCACCCTTTGTGCTCATAAACCTTAGCTGCTGGAAGCGTTTCTGTGGGGACAGGGAACATGTGGGAGAAGTACAATACTTAGTCCCGTGGTTCCCAAAGTGTGGTCCCCAGACCAGGAGCAGCAGCAGCAGCAGCATTCCCTGGGCGTTTGTTGGAATTGCCAGCTATCCTTCCCACTCCAGACAGACTGAATCAGAAACTTGGGGGATGAGGGGAGCAATCTGCCTTCTAACAAGATGATTCCAGATGATTCTGAGGAATGCTAAAGTCTGAGAACCATTGTGCTAATGAACTGTTAGTACTTGTGGCCAGGGAGAATATGAAAAATACAGAGGTTGGAGAGTGGGTATGTTGATGAGTCTTTGCTTATAAGGAAAGAAAGAATAGAGAGAAATATCTTAGAATTCCAAAAAAGAAAAAAGAAAGCCTGGAACATAATAAGCAGAACTAATTGCTTGCAGAGAAGGGCATTCCAGATGATGAGGTTACGAAAATATGTTTGCACAGCTCTACATTCTAGAATAATCTCTCTAGTGAGAAAAGGCATGTCTTGCCATATTAAAAAATAAATTCAATTCAGGTTTGTAGAACTCTATAAGATTATTGTATTGCATTGACTAGGCCAGTGGATGGCAAGCTGCGGCTTGCAAGCCACATGCGGCTTTTAGGCCCCTTGAGTGTGGCTCTTCCACAAAATGCCACATGTGGGCATGCATGTACAGTGCAATTGAAACTTCGTGGTCCATGCGCAGAAGTTGGATTTTGGCTCTCAAAAGAGATTTCAATTGTTGATATTTGATTCCGTTGACTAATGAGTTTGCCGACCACTGGACTAGGCGAACTTGTTGGCCCCTGGAAACCCGAGTCTCTACATCTGAAAACCACATGCGTTGTTACTCTCCGTGAATTATCTCATTGGAATGAAGTGAGGGCTGCAATAAATGTTAGAGGATTTTTGAGGCACTTCGAGCATGGAAAAATGCAAAGCATAAGGATCAAGAATGATTAATATAAATATTGATGGTAAAGAGAGGTTAGAAGTTGATACAAAAATGGGTTAATATTTCAACTTCCCTTTGACATTTGCCCCTTTTAGTTCTGGCTCTGTCATGTATTAGTTTGTGATATTAAGTAAAACACAGGTTTTAATTTTCTCATAAAAAACATAGCATTAATGATGCACAGTCAGAGAATCCCTGTGAGAATAAAATTGGATTAAAATATGAAAATGCAGTTCCTAAAGGTCAAACATTGCACATTTTAGATGCTGTTGTTATTTTATCTCTCTATTGAAGAGGCTTTGTGATTGTTGACATAGTGACATCACCCAGGAGTTTGGAATAAGTGTGTCAGCAGCTTGTATGATTACAGAAAATAGCTGTGTTGACTTTTCTACTAATTCTCCATCCGTGGAATGTTTCCATTTCCTCATGAAATAAGGGAGATACACATATGTTTAATTAAAGAGAGTAAGCCTGATATTTTTTATCCTTTGAACTAAAAGACTACACTTCACTCATTCTTTGGTGGAAAGATGACAGGACTATGGAGTCAGGCTACGTGGGTAAATTCCCAGACCCTCTGCTTATCGTGGGGCAACCATGCATAAGGCTGTTTCCTCACACCTAAAATGGGGGTGATAATATTTCAGAGTTGCATGAAGATGAAGAGAAACTTACATCAAATACACAGGAGCATGTCTAGCACAGAATAAGTACTCAATAACGTGGGTGTTTGTTAGTCAACTCTAGCATGAAGAGGAGGACAAAAGCCTGAAAGTCAAGGGCAAGGAAGAATAAAAGAGGAGGGCAGCTGGTGGAAAGGTCTGGTTACTCTAAAAATGAAAATTCAAGGAGTCCCCATGACTTAATCAAAATTTGCATGTCAACTCCTACTAAGGTCAGAAGGGAATGCTCTACCCTCACAGACCATAACCCAGAGTGGCTGGTGCTGGGCATGCGCTGGGATTGTGATTGGGACTCCGGAGTGCTCATGCTGATCACAGAGTACAGCTGTAAATGTGAGTGAGTGGCTTTTAAGGTGTTGATATTTAATCTTTTCCTCATAGGCAGTTTTTTTGTTTTTTTTTGAGACTGACGTAACTTGAGACTAAGTTATGTTACTGTTTTAGGGTCTAAAATGCCTTTAAAAATCATGTTCAAAAGTAGATCGAAAGACACAGAAGCATGGAACAGACTGTGGAATCTCAGAGGGAAGGCAGGGTGGGTGGGTGAGAAGAGATGAACTGAAGAATTTATATGCATAACCATTGGACATAGACAATAGGGCAGTGAAGGCTTGGGGTGGAGGATGGGGACAGGTTAGAGGGTATCACTGGAGGGAAAAAAGGGACATCTGTAATACTTTCAACAATAAAGATAAATTAAAAGAAAAAATCATGATCACATGAAGTTAAAAAAAACTATTAACTTTTATCACTTTTAAGATGATCCTCCATTCCTGCATGTATTCAAATAAACTAGTCTTTTTTTTTTTCACCCTTGATCATTTGGTATTTATTTATTTATTTATTTATTTATTATTTTATTTTTATTTTATTATTTTTATTTTTTAATTAAATTATTATCTGTGTACATATTTTAACATTGCTCCCCCTCCCATACATACCCCTCCTCCCTAGAGTTTTGTGTCCATTGGTTGTACTTATATGCATGTATACAAGTCCTTCGGTTGATCTCTTATCTCCCCCAGATATCGCAAATAAACTAGTCTTGAGACAATTTAAACAAAATGTATTTTGTACTGTGCTTAAATTATGTTTTCTTTTGCATTGCAGGCATATATTTTTAATGTAAAAATTCAGACACAGTCATATGTGTACAAATAAATTCAACTCTGAGCTCATGCCAAAAATGTCCCTGATGGCCTGTGATCGTTCTGGAGGTGGGTCCCTAAGTGAAATATGAACTTGGACTTGGAATGCCATGTCAGTCTCCCATGTTGGTGTGCTTGTCCTTGTGGATCCTGGGAACTATTGTGACAGTTACTTTTCACAACTTCCTGAGAACTTGATAATTTGGTACGTTGTGTACATTTCTCTAATAAATCTTAATATCAACTTGGTTATTTTTTAGAATGTGCTTGATTGGCACGGTGGGTGCAGGGTGGTAAAAACATGAGATAATGACTAAATATCCACTATGCATCCACTCACCCAAGGGACTTCTGGAATATTGGAATTTATTACTAAAATTTCCCGTAATTAAAAATAAATAATAACAATAATAAAATATTGGCACAACTTTGAATTAACAAATAAAGCAAAGTCTGTATTTTTGCTATGAAAGACAGGAAAAAATTATTTATTTTTATATCTTGAAATACTTTCAATTTTATTAATATTTTATTTGAATATTAATATGCAAAAATGTTCATTATACTATTTAAGTGAAAAACAAACCTCTTTGATGTTTATTACTGAGAGTATAGAAATGCAAATTGTTATGTTTTATGTAGTACAGAGACAAGGCAAGAAAAATATTCAGTAAACTATTAAAAGTGACTGTTTTTTATGGGGAAGAATAGAATCAAAGTGTTATAGAAGTATGTATTTTTTTCTTTTTTATACTTTTACTAAAGGCCTGGTTTACAAATTTGTGCATAGGTGGGGTCCATAGGCCTGACCAGTGATTGAAGCCTATTGGGGGGGGGGGGGACGTTGGTTGGCAGAGGGAGGGACCACAAGAGGTTAGCCAGCCAGCGCCCCATTGTGGCCAATGGGGGGAGGGGCGAGCAGGGGTGTGGGTGAGGGGACACAGGAGATTGGCCAGCTGTGGGTAGGGGCCATGGGAGGTTGGCTGTGGGAGCGCAATGACCACCAGGGAGCAGCTCCTGTGTTGAGTATCTGCCTCCTGGTGGTCAGTGTGCATCATAGCTCAACCAGTCGTTCGGTCCTAATGATCATTTAGGCTTTTTAAAAATATTATTGTATTGATTTTTTTGCAGAGAGGAAGGGAGAGGAATAGAGAGTTAGAAACATCCCCACTACTGGGGATGTGCTCGCAACCAAGGTACATGCCCTTGGCCAGAATCAAACCCAAGACCCTTCAGTCCACAGGCCAATGCTCTATCCACTGAGCCAAACCAGTCAGGGCTAGGCTTTTATATAGAGAGACTAGAGGCCTGGTGCATGAACTTCATGCATAGGGAGGAGGGGTCCCTCAGCCCAGCCTATACCCTCTCATAATCCAGGACCTCTGGGAGGTTGGGGGGGTCGGGCCTAAACTGGTAGACAGATACCCCTTTTGCAATCTGGGACCACTGGCTCCTAACTGTTTGCCTGCCTGCCTGACTGGTTGCCCTTAACCACTTGCCTGCCTGCCTGATCTCCTCAAACTACTCTGCCTACCTAAGCACCCCTAACCACCTCTGTCTGCCTACCTGATGCTCCTAACTGCTCATCTACCTTCCTGATTGCCCCTAACTGCTCACTGACCTGCCTCATCTCTCCTAACCATTTGCCTGCCTGCCTGCCTGATGACCACTAACTACCTCTGCCTGCCTGCCTGCCTGATCACCCCTATTATTATTTCCTTTTTGGTGATAATAAAAATCTGTTTTTCAAAAATAATGTCTCATCTTTATAGCACAAGTCATATAATGAAACTACCATCTGAAGCTTTTGGATTTTAAAACTGAATTCTACAAGGATATATAAATAATGCTTTTTGTTGCATTCTTTTCCCACCCTATTTGAGGATTTAGTTCTGAAATGAATAAAAAAAGATATGACATGCAGATTCCTGACATTCTTTCCTAGCCAGAATGATTTTTAGCTCCTAATGTGGTCTTCCCTCCAAAATATATACTGACTCTCTTCTTTCATTTATTATTTGATGCCTTCCAGTTATTAAGAAAAACAACAAAAACCTGATTTCTTTCTTTCCCAATTTCTCTTTTTTAAAATGTGATTCAGTGACCTATAAATAAATCTGTTAATGAATGAATAATAAATGTTAATAAATCAATGACTATTGACTGACTTATGTGTCATTGAGCAGGTCACAATAAGGTTTTTTTTCTCTTTAAAAAAATATTATATAGCTGAGAGTATTACAGATATCCTCCATTTTACCCCCTTTGCTCTTTCCACCCAGCTCCTACCCAACACTAGGCCTCCATCTGTCTGTTGTCTGAGTCTATGGGTTATGCATATATGCATTTAAGTTCTTTGATAATCTCTTCCTATCCTCCTTCCCGTCTTCCCTCTGAGATTGTCAGTCTGCTTCATGCTTCCAAGTCTGTGGTCCTATTTTTCTCATCGGTTTATTTTGTTCCTTAGATTCAATATATAAGTGAGATCATGGGATATTTGTCTTTCTCTGACAGCCTTTATTTTTTTATACTTTGTGAAAAAACAGAGTAATGAAGAAGAAAAGCTGATCAGTTTGAAATAAATTAACAAACATTTTAAACATTCGTGAAGTTCTTTGAAAGTTGCAGACCTATATTATCATTTATTATTGATATTAACCTATTATTCAAATATACTTTTGCCATCTTCTGAAATATAGTCAATTTTAGTCATTATGAATTCCCTGAATGACTAAACATAGAACAAATCCCTTTGGGATTGTACTGTATTTTCACTCCTCAGTCATTACCTTAGATGGAAATGCAACACTGATAGTCTTGATTTGCAGAATTAAGTTAACTCTCTAATGTAAGAGGCATTGGCCTCTGGTGCATTCCAAGTGTGAAGTTGTGCTTGTGTAGTATATTGTTTACATAAGTGACGTTGAAAAGTGATAAGGTAAATTTTAGCAATTTTAAGTAAATAACAAAGTTGGTTTGTTTTTATCTTACATGGTGAATCAATACAGTAATGGGAGTACAATGGAACTGTTAGGTTATTACATGTCAGTTGTTTTTATCACTATTGGATCAAATGAGAATGATATCTAAACTAGTACTTAACTGGAAAGGATGAAGTGAAAAACCTTATAGATGATTTTCCTCAGGATTTTGGTTTGTCAGTACTGGCAACTATAGCAATGAGAAAAAAAAAAAAAGACTATTAAGAAGAATAAGGGCTTTTGTGGAGTTTGTGTGAGTGAGTGTGTGTGTGTGTGTGTGTGTGATTTCCTTTTCCCTATCTTGCTTGATCTGGTTTGTGGGATTTAGAACTCAAACAGTTCTCCATGTTCAGATAAATTACTAAAGAAAGGAGCAAAGTAATAACAGCTCTTGAAACCATTACATTTTTATCTCCTCTATTCCCATTGTGAGACTTGTTTTTCCACCTGAAATAATGCAGGCTTCCAGAAAACAATAAGGAAATATATCTTGTTAGATAATGTGCAAACTAATCTCTTGGTTGTACATTCTTTTTGAAAACATACTAGAAAAACAACTTTCTGTATATAATTGTTAGAAAAAAACAGTTGTATTTTATGCTAGAGTTGTTAAGAAAGTAGAAAGAAGTCAATATTATTGTTCTAGACACACACACACACACACACACACACACACATAATAATTGAATACAGATAACTACCTTGTTAACAAATATTACTCCTGTTTCATAGATAAAGAAAGTATTAGAAGCAGGATTCTATTAATCTGTCTGTTCTCAGGACCATATTTCTTCCACTGTATCAAGTTGTCTTTGCAGGAGGTGACTCAGCAGAGAATCCTATATGATAAAAGCCCAGGTGGAGTTGTGTGACATTGTCATAAGATGGCTGCTGTGACCTCATCATAAGATGGCCACAACAAGATGGCCACCACAAGATGGCCAGCAGGGGAGGGCAGTTGTGAGTGATCAGGCAAGTAGGGGAGGGCAAGTTGGGGGGGACCAGGCCTGCAGGGGAGAGCAGTTGGGGGGAGCCAGGCTTGCAGGGGAGGGCAATTGGAGGTGATTGAGCTGGCAGGGGAGCAGTTAGACATCAATCAGGCCAGTAGGGGAGCGGTTAGGGGGCGATCAGGCTGGCAGGCAGGTAGGAGAGCAGTTAAGAGCCAGCAGTCCCAGAGTGTGAGAGTGATGTCCGACTGCCAGTTTGTGGGATCAGGCCTGAACCAGCAGTCAGACATCCCCCAAGGGGTCCCAGATTGGAGAAGGTGCAGGCTGGGCTGAGGGACACCCCCTATTTATGTATGAACTTTATGCACTGGGACTCTAGTCTATAATAATAAAAGCATAATATGCTAATTAAACTGGACAACCCCCAGATGACCTTCCAGATGAAGCCACTGCTGCATTGGGCCTCTAGTCTGTTATAAATATTATTAATTAGACTTTGAGATTGTTCCTTTTTTGTGAAGCAGAATCAACCTTTTGACTGATCATTATAACACGCAGTGCCCTTTCCCTTCAGATTTCCTTCACTGAGCTCACAAGTTGCCAAGCTGTCTGTTCTCAGGAAGCAATGCATTCTGCTGAAGAGGGCTGTCTTAGTTTGGACCCTTGGCTACATCTCAGAGTATTCTGGAAAGACCTCTGGGAGAAATCTGAGTTGGAATTCCCTGTTCTTCACCTAGTTGTGGGCTGGGACAAGTTATCTAAACCTCTGGACCTCTGTGTCTCCATCTCTAAAACTGAGGCAGGAAGGAATCAGTGGTTTGCAGTCGTGTCCTACAGGGTCACTTAAAGGCAGCTATGGGGGTTAATGGGGTGGAAGATCTGGGTCCCCTATCACCAAGTTTCAACAACACAACAGCTGTGTGTGTGCGCACCTGTGTGCTCACTCTCCCTCTCCCTCTAGGCCCTGATTCTAGATGACATTTTGTTTGAACAAAGGGTACTATATATAAAAATAGTTGGAAAAATACACTGGCAAGTAGGCCTTCTAGCTGGGGCTAAGGAAATAGGTTCTTTCTAGATCTAACTTTCCTTGAGCATATGAAAGCAGTTTTAAAGACAGATAACTTCACTACCTTTAAATGTAATGTTTAAAATTTGCTGAAAATAATTTTTTATTTCATTTATTTTTTTAACCACTTTTAAGTTATATTTTTCAGAAATAACCTCAAAGAGAAAAATCAATGTCAAAATCTTTGAGTACTTTGAAATGGCAAACTATAAGACAAACTTTATGGTGTCTATGCTTTTCATCATAAAGTCTATAATTATATTCCTCTTGATTCCAATTTTTTAAAAAATATTCTTTTTCTTCTTTAGAGGATAAGTGTAAATAGTATTCACAACCAAAAGTCACTCGACTTCACCTCTCAACAGAAAAATTCCACTCCTTTAAGAAACCACGCAGTTCATCCTTTTCCATCTGCTCTTTTTCTTCTGGAAGTTTGTCCTGTCACTGACAGAACACATCCACTGTTTCCTGTTTCTTTTCCCTTGTGACAGCCTACAAATAAGATGAATGGACACCAGAGGAAAAAAAAGATAAATGTTTCGCTACAAAGTCTGCTTTTATTTGAGTTCCTTTCACTCCATATTTTTGGGGACTTGCTTTAAATCAGGTCCAATAAGCAATAATTAGGCAATTGCTGCACATTTCAACACTGTTCATGGAATGATGGGCTGGCTACCCAGAAGGGTCATAACTTGCAGAGACTGTCCCTCTCTAGCACTTCTGTCCAGCAGAGCTTTCTGTGGTGATGGAAACGTCCTCTCCTTGCTAAGCAGCACAATAGCCAACAGCCACGGCAGCCATCGGACACTTGAAAGGTGCTTAGTGTGATTTAGGAACTAAATTTTGCAAGTTAATCAAACTCAAATCACCAAATGTGACCAGTGGCTACCCAATGAACAATGTAGCTCTAGAGAATCAATTAAGTTTTTATTTATTTTTGAAAATTTAAAAATAGTGCTATGCTTTGGAAGTAGGTATTAAATTGTTATTATTATTGTTGTTGTTGTTATTGGCTCCTTTATGGTCAGAAATAGAGTATAGAGTTTTTATACTTTTAAAGTTGTTTTGATTAAAGTTTCTTCAGTGCCTGCACAGGAAAAGAAAAATAAAATAAATGATTGGATGATGCTAATGGGTTCTCTCTCACCTCTATCCAGGTTTCCCAGTTCATACATCCCGCTTTTAAGGTCACTTGAATAATTTTCCCCTAAGACTGCCAGGCCTGTACACCCACCTTTCACAGCCTTCTTGGCCTTTCGGGGCATTGTCTCTCTCACTGTGTGCTGCTGCCTTCTGAGTTGCTATGCACCCATGCTTAGCACCCCTATGGCTTCTAGACTTCCAGCCTTTCCTTCACTCTGCTCCCGTCAGGCTCCTCCTCCCACCAGCTCCGAGGGCCTTCCATGTCTGTGCCCTCTGCACCACGCTGTAGCCTGATGATCTGGCCTTGTTTAGGGTCCAGTGCTCAGCTACGGCTCCTAAAATGGGCATCATCAAACTACAGTGCCATTGACCCCGAGGATCAGTCGTGCCACATGACACAGCTGAAGGGCCGAGAATGCATTGCTCAGAGAATGTTATTACATAGATACTATTTATAAAACATGCGTGTATATTGTGCTAGGCACTGGGCTAAGTGCTTTTAATTTTCATGTAATCCTTACAGCAACCGTGCGTCCTATTTTCACACACTGTGGACGTCGGTGGTCTCAGAGAGGTTGGGTGGCTTTTCCCAAGTCACCAAGCTAGGAAGCAGCAGATTTATGACTCCTGTTTACACCCTTTGACTCTGAAGCTTGCAGTTTTAGCCACAACATAATTCCTTACAGAACGCGGAGAGCTCTTTACAATCGGTACAGAGGGCAAATCTTAAAGGAACTGTATTTTAGATGACTTTGAAGAAGAGTTTTTAGTAATTCAAGCCCTTTACCACCACCCCACTCTGTGAAGTACTCTGGGCCTCTCATTAGCAGCTCACGAGACAAGGACTAGTGCTGACTGAGCAGAAACACGGTAAAAGGCGTTTAGAATAAGTGGAACTCACAAGTAGCACTCTTTCCAATTCAAGATTCTTCTGGGCCTTTCCAATTCAAGATTCTTCTGAACGTAATTTCCTCTCTTGAGGACATTTTTTGCCAATTTACTCCCATGAGTAAATTTTGACTACTTTCAAAATTTTCCCATGTAATTCATAAAGACTATTTTGTCGCAGGTAAAACCAAAATGCAATTTATTCATTATTCCAATTGGCATAAGCAAAGCATACTCTACCTGTGGGTGAGCCTGTATAGGAATCCACCGCATGTTTCACAGAGGAATAAAAAATTGCCTGGATCATGGAACCTCAAAAATGATTTTTAAAAGTATTTTAAGCATTTGGCAGACTCTAATGTTGTTAGATATTAATGATCAGAGAAACCCAGGAGAGGAAGAATAGAATATTATTAGATTTAAAGTTAATAATGATCCCTTAAATAATTGAGTATGCTATTATCATTTTAATATAATCCTTAGAGTTATATTGTATCCTTTAATTATTTCTGATATACTTCACATGTGCCAGGTGAGAAGTAGCATTTTTAAAAATCCTCATCTGAGGATAGGTTTTTATTGATGAGAGAGATGGAGATAGAGACAGAGATAGAATCATTGATAGGTTGCCTCCCATACTCACCCTGATAAGAGATTGAACCCAAAACCTAGGTATCTGAGAATCAAACCTGCATGGGCCGATGCTCCAAGCGAGCTACACAGCAAGGGCATGAGAAGCATTTTTTTTTTTTACAAGTGCGTTTTTTCTTTGTGTGTGTTTTAAAAATATATTTTTTATTTATTTCAGAAAGGAAGGAAGAGGGAGAGAGAGGTAGAAACACCAATGATGATACATGGGTTGGCAGCCTCCTGCACTCCCCAACCTGGGACTTGAGCCTGCAACCTGGACGTATGCCCTGGCTGGGAATCAAATCATGTCCTCCTGGTTCATAGGTTGATGCTCAACCACTGAGCTATACTGGCCAGGCATGTTTCTGTGTTTTGAAGGAAAATGCACTGGATATCCTGAAGTCCAAGTTTTGATATTTACATTTTCAAAAAGTGTGCTGAGTTTCAATATATATATCTTCTTTTTAACATTTATCTGCCCATCCTTTATTCCTCAACTACTCCTGATTGGGGCATTCCTCCTGCTCCCAACTCACAAAGTGGATGTGCAAGAGGTTGGAAGAGAATGCACACATAATTTAAGGAGCCTAACATCGACAGATGCTTCCATGGAGATAGTTGTAAATTATGATTTTAGAGAAGTTTGTATTCTTGAAATAATTAGCACCCACGATAGGCTTTAGAGAAAAAATACTATGCAAAGGAATGATGTGGCATATAGGAAGTCAAAACTGGGCTAAAGAGAACTGAAAGGAGTTGGTGATAGGAGCAGGTGGAATCTGTATTTAAGAGAACTGGATGGGGTAGATTCAGGAACTGAAACACGCGGGGGTGTCTAGCCTGGGGATCAGGAAGGAAGGTTCCACTGGGAGTATGGGTCTTGAAGAATTCTAGGCAAGCAAAGAATAAGCAGGAAATGGTGCTTGGGGAATGCTGACCAGTCTGGTTCACAGTGCAGTTCAAGAAGAGTGAAAGCAAAGTTACAAATAAAGATAAGTCTGGGGATCTATTGTGAAGACTTAGATATCTGAGTGAACCGTCTGTAACCAGCTTGCGTGGGGATGAGATTCTACTTCCTGTTCTCCCAGGAGGTTAGTATTTTTCATGAACTATTCCACGTATTTATGTCCTGTCTCTCCCCTACAGGGTAAGATCCTTGGTCATATTTATTTTGATTTATAGCACTAATGCTAAACAGATTCTAGGTTTATTAAATATGTTGATTATTGACTGTATATGGCATGATATCTATTTATGGCACTAATATTATGTAATAAATATTAGGAAGGTTTGCTTCTTGCATCATATATGATGTTAGTGTTGTACATGATTTCTGTGAGTTGCTTTAAGAGTACATTTGCTTAAAGCAGATTTTTAAAATGTCTCTTTTCTAGATCATTTCAATTTGAGCAGATAATTAATATGTGGTCCAATCAGGACCCCCATTGCAAGTATTGAGCCAGCCATAGGACCTTCCTTGAAGCTGCATAGCCCTCAGCAATCATTTCCCCTTCTTCCTTCCCCTTCATTATACAGATGAAGAAACCAGGCTCAGGGCAGAGTCACACACAACCAATTAATGGTAATGCCAGGGTTAACCTCAGGTCTCTGCTATCTTTCTACCACACAACCATTCTTATCTGAAATAAGTGACCAATAAATGCAAAACATTTGAAGTATCATACACATTTACAATTTAAATATTCATAGGACACATCAATGTGGATCAGACTGTTCTATAATTCAGATTAACAGTAGTCATACTTTTAGTTGTTATGATAACACACGTGCAAAGTTTCTGATAAATCAGTTAACTTATTACAAGTGATCCTCCCTAATTTTTTCTTATAAGACCTATGGCGGTAATGGGAATAACACAAGGACACTTCACTATGAGAAAATTGCTTCTCCAGCATATAGCTTTTTTTTCTTTCTTGGTTTGTAATCCAATCCTATCTACTAAAAGAGTAATATGCAAATTGAGCATCACTCCAACACACAAGATGGCTATCCCATGTGGTCAAAGATGGCCACCCGCATGTGAACACAAGATGGCTGCCTCCAAAATGGCCACCGCAAGATGACCAGTAGGGGAGGGCAGTTTGGGGGACCTAGACCTACAGGGGAGGGCAGTTGGGGGGGGACCAGGCTTGCAGGGGAGGGCAACTGGGGTGGTGACCAGGACTGGAGGGCAGTCAGGGGTGACCAGGCCTGCAGGACAGAGCAGTTGGAGGCTCCCAGGCTGCAGGGGAAGGCAGTTGGGGGTGATCAGGCTGGCAAGGGAGGGCAGATAGGTGTAACCAGGCCAGCAGGAGAGGGCAGTTGGGGATGACCATTTCTGCAGGGGAAGATAGATAGGGGTGACCAAGATGGCAGGGGAGGACAGTTAGGAGTGACCAGGTGGGAGGGGAGGGTAGTTAGATGCAATTGGCCTGGCAGGGGAGCAGTTAGGCGTCGATTAGGCTGGCAGGGAGTGGTTAGTAGGTGATCAGGCTGGCAGACAGATGCTGTTAGGGGCAATCAGGAAGGCAGGCAGGTGAGCAGATGGGAGCAAGAAGTCCTGGATTGTGAGAGAAATACCAGATTAGAGAGGGTACAGGTTGGGCTAAGGGACACACACATCCCATTCCCCACCCCCCTCCATACAAAATTCGTGCATCAGGCCTCTAGTTTATAATAATTTGGTCACTGGACCATCCTGGAGAAGAAAGGCCCTCGCATTTGGAGGTCCATAAACAGTCCTATATTGCATTGACAGCATATCCTATGGAGGGGTAGTTTCCAAGCTAAAATGTAAGTAGTGCCACTAACAGTGATAGCAGGTACCAGGACTCTGTTGCACAGGTGCTATTTCCATACTTGTAACTCTGGGACCTTCTCTGGGGAAGAGGCTGGTCAGACCTATCGCCATAACCCAAGCACGGGCTATGTGCTCAAGGCTGATGGAAAGTGGTTGGAACAATTCAGGCGTTGGAGGGACTTCCAGAAAAGCCGCATGCCTGAAAAGTGAGTTTTCTGGCTTCCAATTATTTTGAGGCAAAAGGCAAATTTTGCCCATCCACTGAGCTCCACATTTCTTCCCTCCCAAGGCCCTTCTTGAACACACCTTAGAAGGTGACAAATCGTACATGAGGCCACAGAGTGGCTGCTATTCACTTTGTCCCACTGTGGACCCCTGTCAGTCCCAGGTCCCAGCTGCCCGGTGAAGCCCTGAGCATGAGCTGCAGGAAGGGGCGGAACCGAAAAGCCGCGGAACCCGAGGCCAGGGCGCGGCGCCGGCGGAGGGAGAAGTTAGGGGACCGGAAGGCCTACTTCCCAGGAGGCGGCGGCGGCGGTGGTGGTGGCCGCGGTGGCGGCGGCGCGGGAATGGAACCCCTGCGGGTGCTGGAACTGTACAGCGGCGTGGGTGGCATGCACCAGGCGCTGAGAGGTGAGAGCGCACAGGGTGCCTCCATTTCCTCTGGGGGCTGCTCGGAGCTCTGGCTCCGGCGAGGGGCGGAGCGGCGAGGCGCCGGGGGCGGAGACGCGGGGCCTCGGTTGTCCTGGAAACAGCGCCTGCGGGCCGCCCCTCCAGCTCTCTGCGGAGACTCTTCTTCCTGTCCTGGGCTTCAGAGAGCTCAGTTCCTGGTCCCGATCCTCCAGGCCAGGCCCTGATCATACTGCAGGACACCCCCACGGCGGGAGGGGCGCGCCCCGGCCAGTGCCGTGCCCAGGCTACAGGTGGCCGTGCCGCGCCGCGTGGGAAGAGGGTCCCGCCCCAGGAAGTCCCGGGGGGCGAAGGGGGAAGGTCGCTGGTCTGGTGGGGTCTCCCTGGTGACCCCGGGCTCCAAGGGGTCCCTGCCATCCATGGTCCAAACAGTGACCCCCGAGAGCTGGTCCCTGTACATCAGGCATCCTCAAACTTTTTAAAGTGGGGGCCAGATCACGGTCCCTCAGAGAGCTGGAGGGCCGGACTATATGAACTACTAATTCCTACTGTAACACCTCGGCTGCGCTCAGCCGGATCAGACTCCTCTGCGGGCCGCATGTGGCCCGCGGGCCGTAGTTTGAAGACGCCTGCGTGTACATCACCGAGAAGAAGTCCCCTTCGCGGTGCATCAGGTCCAGGTGCACTTCGGCGCGGGAGGGGCTGAGTTCAAACTCCATTGCTGTGTGACTCTGGGCTAGTTCTTTATTTTAAACTTTTTTAAAAATTGTTTGAAACATTACAAATAGTACATATGTCGCCTTTCCCCCTTGACCTCCCCTCAGCCTACCTTCCTCCCCCCCTCCCCTCATGTGCCTTCACCTGTGGCCCCTGCCCCCCATGTCTTATATCCATTGATTATGTTTATATGCATGTATACAAGTCCTTCGGTTGATCTCTTACAGACCATTTTTGAACCTGTTTTCTGGCTTTAAAATGTGAAAAGCAATTCTTTCAGAGAGGGATTAATGTGAGGCGTGGAGACCGGAAGCATGCGGTTTAATAATGCCCGGTAGATTGTAGCCACTCAAAAATGGTATCAATCACTATCAGCACTATAGTTTTTATGCACCTCTTTCAGTTGGACGTTTTAAAAATTCTTCGGTGCTAAGTTGGAACTGAGTTTATTTTTGGTGATTTTCACCCAAAAAAGATGGATTGAGCAAGCCCCTGTTCTGTGCCAGGTACTGTGCGAGGCACTGGGGACAGAGTGACAGACAGACTTTGTGCATGTTTATACTGAGGTTACTAAGACAACCACAAAACTGAAACTCCCCTGCTTCCTTTTTTAGTACCAAGGGTAACAAGAGACTGAATAGCGTAAGATACAAACAATGTGGAATGAGTTGAGCATGTAAGTTTTCTGAAAATATGTATTGAGTTTTGGTTTTGGCCTAGGTTTTTGTTAAATTTTTATTACCAGTTATTTGTTAGCTGTCCCCTGTGCAGTTGTCATATCAAAACTTACCAGAATGGGGGACCCTGTCCCCCTCCCTGAGTGGGAGTCCGTTCTGTGGGACTCTCTCCCTCTCCCCATGTGGGAGTCTGTACTTGTTCTTCAATAAATCTCCACCTTTGCTATTGAAAACAAACCACAAACAAACAAAACAACTTACCGGCATGAAAACAAAACTCCAGTTAATTTTCCCTTAGATCTTGAAACGTGATTTTAAATGTTGCTTATCACTTTACCATACGCTATGGTTCGGCCACTCCTTAAGTGTTGGATATTGCAAGTGTAAATGTGCTAGTTGTATCCTGGAGCATAAATCCTGATTTTTCTCTTAAAGCATGTTTTCTAAAAGTTGAATTAATTCATTCAACAATAAAATATTGATTTTGTGTCAGTTACTAGGTCAAAAATTATGAGATTATTTTTAATGCTTTTGATAATAATACCTAATTGCTTTTCAGAAGTTTATAAAGTATATAGTCTTAACTATGTAGTCTTCAGGACTTGTATTATCCAGTTTTAACTTTTGCTAATTTGATAGGGGCAATAGCATGATTTTAATTTTTTTGTTAATGAAACAATTACATATTTTCTCTCCTGTTAGCCAATGTAACCTGAATTTGTACACATATTTATTCCTATTATCACTGCCACCGCTGTGAATCTAAGCTATACTTTCTCTTAATTAAAATATTAAAGTAATTTCCTAACTGCCCCCCTGCTTCCACTCTGCTTTCTCACTCCATCCTTTCTCCACATAGTAGCAGAATGGTCTTTTTGTACAGTAAACTGGATCATGTCACTTCCTTTCTTGACTGGTTTTCATTTGAGGTTAGAATCACAGTCCCATATTCTTACTAGGCCTGTGATATCTGGCTTCTCTCTGCCTCTGGTTCTCTTTTTCAGGCACACTATTCTTTTTGTCTGTATTCCTCCAACCCTCCCGTTCCTGCTACATTCTGGCCTTTGCTATAGTCTCTATCACAGTGCTTTAACCCCAGATTTCCAAAGCAGATGCATTTCATTTTTCATGTCTTGGTTCATATGTGGCCTCTTCAGAGTAGCTTTCCTTGGTTGACACTGTTCTAGAGCCTTCCTACTGCCTCTGAGCTGAATTAATGTTTTATAACATGAGGCTACTTGACTATTTCAGCTATATTCTTCCATCATTTATAATGAAAATGTTCATAAATCTAATTGGATCTTCTCAAAGGGAAAATGACTGGGGGTTGACTTTTATTCTAGTTGTTTTATATTTGGATACATACATACAGTGTGTGTGTGTGTGTGTGTGTGTGTGTGTGTGAATGTGTGTGTGTGTGTGGTGTGAGTAAGAAAAATATTGGGAAGGTGCACATTATCCTCTTACCAATATTAACTCCTTGAGAGTAGATGAGGGATGATGGTCTCATTACCAGTAAACAAGTAAACACACCAAGAACATCTGAGCCTCAGGGCCATTGTACTTGCTGTTCACCCTATCTGGAATGCCTTCCCTAGATAGTCACATGACTAATCCCTTGTCTTTATTTTTTTACTTTATTTTTATTGTTGATATTATTACAGATGTCCCCATTTCCCTCCCCCTCCTTTACCCACCTCTACCTAGATCCTGCCTCCCTTCCCTCTGTCCATCATGACATTGTTGTCTGTGTCCATGGGTCACACACATATGTTCTTTGGTAAATCCCTTCACCTTTTATTTAGTCCACCCTCCCTCTCCCCTCTGACAGCTCTCAGTCGTTCTATGTACTCATGCCTCTGTTTCTATTTAGTACATCTGTTTATTTTGTTCATTAGATCCCACATATAAGTCTTTCTCTGACTGGCTTATTTCACTTAGCATAATTATCTCCATGTCCATCCATGCTGTCACAAAAGGTAAGCTTTTCTTCTTTTTTATGGCCATGGAGTTTTCCATTGTTGTCTTCAGGATCATCTTCTCCCATCACTATAGAAAACTGTGGTCTCTGCCCATTCTGCCTATCCCCCTTTCTCTTTTATTTTCCTCTTAGCACGTATTGCTGCCTATTACACTATGTATTTTACTTGTTTATGATTTTATTCAACTGCCTCCCCTTCTAAAATGTAAGCTCCTTGAAGGTGGAGATATTTTTGTTTGTTTTGGGTGGGATTTGTTTATTTCCCATGTTGTTCACTGCTACATTCTTAGCACCTAGAATAGTGATTGTTGCATAGTGAGTGCTCAATAAATATTTGTTGAATGAATACATTAGTTATAGAGCAGGGACATTTTAAAAGTTGATAATATTGTCAACTTATATTTTAAAGGGGTTTATCCAATAAACTGTGTTGCCATAAGTATGCTAATATAACATTTAAACTGAAATAATTTATTAGGTAAAATTATTTAAACTTTTTGATTACTAGTGAAGTTGAATATTTAAAAATGCCATTTTACATTTATATTCTTTTTGTCTTATATGACACATTTAGAAAGGGAACCTTGGTACACAGCTGGTGGGAAATGCAGACTGGTACAGCCACTGTGGAAAACAGTATGGAGTTTCCTCAAAAAATTAAAAATTGAACTCCCATTTGACCCAATGATCTCATTTCTAGAAATGTATCTTAAGAAACCTGAAACATCAATCAGAAAGAATGTATGCACCTCTTTGTTCATAACATATATTTGCAATTGCTAAGATCTGAAACAGCCCAAATACCCATGGGTTAGTTGGATAAAAAAAGCTGTGGTACATTTACACAATAGAATCCTATACAGCATTAAAAATAAGGAGTTCTGCCGAAACCGGTTTGGCTCAGTAGATAGAGCATCAGCCTGCAGACTGAAGGGTCTCAGGTTCGATTCTGGTCAAGGGCATGTACCTTGGTTGCAGGCACATCCCCAGTAGGGTGCATGCAAGAGGCAGCTGATCGATGAATTTCTCTCATCGATGTTTCTAACTCTCTCTCTCTCTCTCCCTTCCTCTGTAAAAAATCAATAAAAAAAATATATTTTAAAAATAAGGAGTTCTTACCATTTGCAACAGAATGGATGGACCTGGAAAGTATTATGCTAAGTGAAATAAGCCAGTCAGAGAAAGACATGTATCACATGATCTCACTCATATGTGGAATCTAATGAACAAAATAGATCTAGAGACATAGAAGCATGAAACAGACTGACGAATTTCAGAGGGAAGGCAG